>NC_084824.1:50287810-50438189 GCF_958449725.1 Rosa rugosa
TTATTTTTAGCAATCATCATCTTCAATCGTTCTCATGTTGTGTTAACGACTTTTATGCCTAAAAAATATATCATATTAAAGCTAATGGAGCCTGAAAACACCTATTTGGAGCTTGATCACATGAAGTAATCGTGTTTTTGTTTTCATGTTTCTTCATATATGATCGTAGAACTAAAAGTTACAAGTTTTTGATTTGTTTGGTAGAGTTTACATTGGAATTGAGAGAGACAAGAAAAAAAGACAAATAGAAAATGAATTTGAGTAAAATCCTACATTGAAAAAATGGTATTTTGGATATTGCAAATGGATGAACAAAGTAAACTTGAAATTAAAAAAATATATATAGGGTGAAAAGAGAATGTAGGATGAACAAAGTAGTTAGTAGAGTAACAATAGCTTCACCCATAATTAAATTGTTTCCTATGATTTCCCCTGCCACAAGAGCGGTTACATATAATCAGTGAGTATCCCAGGTTACTAACAGTGTACATGTAGCTGGATATGAACAATTCAGTTGTCAACCTTTTCAACTCGATTGATCATTTGTATATTGCTAAACACAAAAAATAAATTAAAGAATATGAAACAGCGCCGAAGCACTCGATTGTACAAAATCTCCAAATGCACAATGACATGTCGCATGACGCCAATGTTTCCCCATGAATCACTATAAAGAGCCACTCGCTACTACTAGTTTAACCATCCCAAAACATAAAGAGCTCAAACATGTCTTCCAATTACTTGCTTGTATTTCTTATTGGAGTGGTGGCTTTCACTACCGCTTCCACTCTTGCTGATCACCATGATCATCACAAACCACCCGTTCACAAGCCTCCCGTTGTAGAAATCTCTCACCTCCAAAAGCCACCAACCTCACATGACCAACCCCCTAAGGGTAAGGGGGAGAAGCCAGCACCCGAGAAAAAGCCACCCCACGAACACCGTTTGTTGGAGTCAGATGAAAGAACTTTTAAGGGAGAGAAACCACCACAAGAGCATAACGAGCCTCATAAGGGAGAGAAGCCACCACCAGAGCACAAACCACCTCATGAACATCGCTTGTTAGAGACTGATGACAAACCTTCCAAAGGAGAGAAGTCTCCAAAGGAGCACAATGAACCTCGTAAAGGAGAGAAGCCACCACCAGAGCACAAGCCACCCCATGAACACCGTTTGTTGGAGTCAGATGAAAGAACTTTTAAGGGAGAGAAACCACCACAAGAGCATAACGAGCCTCATAAGGGAGAGAAGCCACCACCAGAGCACAAACCACCTCATGAACATCGCTTGTTAGAGACTGATGACAAACCTTCCAAAGGAGAGAAGTCTCCAAAGGAGCACAATGAACCTCGTAAAGGAGAGAAGCCACCACCAGAGCACAAGCCACCCCATGAACACCGTTTGTTGGAGTCAGATGAAAGAACTTTTAAGGGAGAGAAACCACCACAAGAGCATAACGAGCCTCATAAGGGAGAGAAGCCACCACCAGAGCACAAACCACCTCATGAACATCGCTTGTTAGAGACTGATGACAAACCTTCCAAAGGAGAGAAGTCTCCAAAGGAGCACAATGAACCTCGTAAAGGAGAGAAGCCACCACCAGAGCACAAACCACCTCATGAACACCGCTTGTTAGAGAGTGATGGCAAACCTACCAAGGGAGAGAATCCACCGAGAGAGCACAATGAGCCTCGTAAGGGAGAAAAGCCACCACCAGAGCACAAACCACCTCATGAACACCGCTTGTTAGAGAGTGATGGCAAACCTACCAAGGGAGAGGATCCACCGAGAGAGCACAATGAGCCTCGTAAGGGAGAAAAGCCACCACCAGAGCACAAACCACCTCATGAACACCGCTTGTTAGAGAGTGATGGAAAACCTACTAAGGGAGAGGATCCACCAAGAGAGCACAATGAACCTCGTCAGGGAGAAAAGCCACCACCAGAGCATAAACCGGAAAATCCAGGGGATCAACCTCACAAGGGTCATGAGAAGCCACCACCAGAGCACAAGCCTCCCCATGAACAAAACGTAGGACGTCGTTTGTTGGAGTCTTCTTCCTTGGAGTTGGTTGGTAAACCTCCCAAAGGAAAGAAGCCACCCCCAAAGCACAAGCCACCAACCACACTTGATAATAATGATGTAGATCATAAGCAATTCCCAGACAAGCCACCAAAGGGTAAAGGAGAGAAGCCACCTCAGCATGATCGTCACCTTCGAGAAAATGTGGAAGAGGATGCAAAAAACCCACCGCAGACGTCACATCGGAAATTAAAACAGCCTCCAAGTACTCTTGCAAAGAAGCCTCCAACTTCCCCTCACAAGCCACCTCATAAACCTCCATCTTCTGACTAATCGATCAGTGCGCCACGCCCTAGCTAGCTTGCTATGGTTACCATATATCTGTAGAAATAAGAGTTGATATCCTTACCTTCTCGATCGTGTCGCTGTTGTACGATTCAGTTAAAAGCATTAGCTAGTACTACGCTCTTCTGCTTGATTTCTTGTTGTGCTTGGAATATTTAGTGCTTGTGTACGTAGTAGTTCATTAGAATAAAAGAGATAGAGTATTATGCTCTATTGCTCTTCTCATGTACCTCATCCATTGTACTAATCATGTTTGCTATAGTTTATCATGAATGGGTTTTCTAGCTAATTGAGATCGATTGTTGCTGTTAAAACTAAATACTCATGGGCTGCATGCCTGCATGGGATGTGAGTACGTGACAAGGTTGGCAGGAGGTAAGAGATATATAAATTGAAATGTATATTGCATATATCACTTGAGTTCAAGTTTTACTTTTATTATAATGTTTAATTGTAATGAATATTACTAAATGTAGTCTAAGAGCTAAACACATTTTAAAAATTACAGGTTTAAATCTCACTCAGATCATAGAATAGATATAATGGATAAGAATGGAGATGAAACTAAAAAACTATTAGATAAATAGAAAAGGTGAAGTCAGTGAGAGTAATCCCAATGGATATAGGGTTTGCCCATTCCCAGGTCGAGATGCAGCAAGGCAGTTATGTGGGGAAATGGACTTCATTTTCGAATTTGGACCAACAGTGCAAGCTTTGTTCTCCAAGCACCCATGCTCACATTTACATTTTAGTTTTAGTCACTGTTAATCAAAGAATTGGCGGGACTTGACCTTTATTTAGTGCCAAGACTTCAGTGATCGGTTCACATTTTTGGTTACCGATTCAACACTAATAGTTTTAGTCAAGTCTTTTTTTTTTCTTTTTATAGGAGGCATGTCTGCATTGATCGTCACACCTTTTATATATGGTCGTACGAAAAACAAAATGGTGTTTAGCTTCCATTTCTTCTCTGCTTACCAGCATAATTGTATTAAGTTAATGTTAAAATTTTTAATGAGAATTATTAACGAAGATTTTCTTCTTCTTGTTTTTTTTTTTTTTTGGCTCTTTTAGTTACACCACCCGTTAAAAATAAAAATTTATAGAGGCTTATACTGCCATTTTTTTTTATATTATCAACAAAAAAGAAAAAAAAACACGTTCATATCATCATGTGAGGCCATATTTTATTTTTTTTCACCTCAGACCTAAAAAATCTCTGGAGCAGACTTGAATTATTTGGTTTAGTGCCATCATTCTCTTTTATATTAGAGAAAGTTCTTAGTTTAACTCTCAAATGCTACAACTAGTCAATTATGAGTCAAACTCACAACCTTCCACTTACAAAGAAAAGACTATGCTACTAGACCAAATGGTATTGGGCATCTATTAATTATAAATTGACAATAAAGTAGAATGAAAAAAGAAAAAAACCAAAAGTTTAGTGATCCGAAGTTGTTGTATGAATTATATACATGCTTTCACGCGCACTGATCTCTCACCATATGTACCGACGTACGAGTGTGTTTTTTGGCCAAACCTTGATATTATATAATGAAATCTCTCTTCCTGAAATTCCTCCCAGGTATTTTACTTGAACACCATCATTCATTCTAGACATCCACTGATCCACATGCATGATCGACTTAATTAATAAACCACTTTCATTTACGTACGTCTTCAACTTAATTAATCAGTTTTATAAATGTTTTTGGTCCCTCTAGTGGGAAAATTAGTAAAAGCTAAACTACCCAGTGTCAATTAATAAGAAGAAAAAAGAGAGTGCTTCTATTATAGATTGGAATATGAGTCTTCTTTAGTGTGTGTTTATATGCCACTGATTATGCATGTGAGTTGTGAACGCTCCCTACGTTGTATGAACACCGGAATTGTCAAACTTTTCAACTCGACATGAGGACCCATTGCCATTTGTAAATTGTAACGGTATTACACAATGACATCACTCGTGACGCCACTTGTGAGGGTTACCTCTTCACTATAAAACGCCACTCACTCCTAGTTTTCCAAACCATCCCAAAACATACACAATATGCCTGCTTCAAAATATTTGCTTCTGTTTCTTCTTGGAGTGTTGGTTTTCACTACCACACACTCTATTGCTGATCACCGCGATGATCACCACAAACCACCCTTTCATAAGCCTCCTACTCATCCATCCGACCACCACAAACCACCCATCCACAAGCCTCCCATGGTGGAAGTCTCTCACCTTCAGAAGTCACCACAACAAACCAAACACATGCCTCCAACCACATTAAGTAAGCAAGAGCCACTCCCCGAGCACAAGCCATCAACCCCACGAGATCAACCTCCAAAGGGTAAGGGAGAAAAGCCACCACCGGAGCACAAGCCACCTCATGAGCACCGCTTGTTGGAGATCGATGGAAAACCTTCTAAGGGAGAGAAATCGCCAGGAGAGCACAATGAGCCTCATAAGGGAGAAAAGCCACCGCCGGAGCACAAAGGAAAGCCAGGCGAGCAACCTCACAAGCATCATGAGCACAAACCTCCCCATGAACACCAATTGTTAGAGTTGGATGGAAAACCTTCCAAGGGAGAGAAGCCACCACGAGAGCATGACGAACCTCACAAGGGAGAGAAGCCACCACCAAAGCATAAGCCACCACATGAACACCAGTTGTTGGAGTTGGATGGAAAACCTTCCAAGGGAGAGAAGCCACCACAAGAGCACAATGGACCTCACAAGGGAGAGAAACCACCACCAAAGCATAAGCCACCACATGAACACCAGTTGTTGGAGTTGGATGGAAAACCTTCCAAGGGAGAGAAGCCACCACAAGAGCACAATGGACCTCACAAGGGAGAGAAACCACCACCAAAGCATAAGCCACCTCATGAACACCAGTTGTTGGAGTTGGATGGAAAACCTTCCAAGGGAGAGAAGCCACCGCAAGACCACAATGAGGCTCATAAGGGAGAGAAACCACCACCAAAGCACAAGCCACCACATGAACACCAATTGTTTGAGTTGGATAGCAAACCTTCCAAGGGAGAGAAGCCACCACAAGAACATAATGAACATAAGGGAGAGAAGCCACCAAAAAAGCACAAGCCATCTCATGAACACCGTTTGTTAGAGACCGATGGAAAACCTTCCAAGGGAGAAAAGCCTCCACAACATCACAATGAGCCTCATAAGGGAGAGAAGCCACCACCAGAGCACAAACCAGGACATCCAGGTAATGAACCTCACAAGGGTGAGAAGCCACCACCAGAGCACAAACCACCTCATGAACAAAACACCGGACGCCGTTTGCTAGAGTCTTCTTCCACTGAGTTAGATGGTAAGTCTCCTAAAGGAAAGAAGCCACCCCCAAAACACAAGCCGCCAACCCCACTTGACAAAAATGATGATCACAAGCCATTTCCGGAACACAAGCCACCAAAGGGTAAGGGAGAGAAGCCACCACATCACGACCGTCAGCTTGGAGAGAATGCAGAGAAGGATGCCAGAGACCCACCACACAAGCCACCTCGGAAATTAAAGCCTCCAAGTACTGTTGCAAAGAAGCCTCCAACTTCCCCTCACAAACCTCCATCTCCCTACTGATCATCAGTTCATCATTAGTTTGCTACTTTCATGAGATATATGTAAAATAAGAGCTGCTATATCCCTACTTTCTTGTTTCACTGTTCTGCGGAGTTATAGCAGACTCTGTTTGATTCCATGTCGTACTAGCTTAGCCTACTAGAGATTGAGTACGTACTATGCTGTTCTTATGTAAAGCATCCAGTGTACTCACTTTAAATATCATGAATTAGCTTATATTTGCTTTTCCAATGTTAGATTAAGTTATTAAAAACAACAACAAAAAAAGAAGGTTAAAGCATGAACCGGCTTGTACATATACAGTCAGCTGCATGGGAGAGTAGTATGTGATTGGTGGTAGGATAATCACGAAATTAACATAAAAAAAAAAACAATTACATTGTATATGTTTTTAATTGGAATCCTTCGTGCAGTCGCTGTATAGTGCAATTATAGAAAGCGAATATAAGATAAGCAAAAGCTGCAAAAATTTCCCAAAATATTGGAGAGGAAAAACAACAACAACATGACGTACAAAAGGGAAAGTGTTGGCGCGTTTAAGTTGGACTTTGTTGAGGGGTGCAAAGGTTCATTGTTGATCGATGGAGGAGATGTTTTCTGTTCCTAGGAACCTTTCAATTTCACAATGCACATACAAAGTCAGATGGACTTCAGATAAGTTTCCCTACTCACAGTTGAATATGCCATTTACTAGCAGTCCAACTAAGGTCAGTAAGGTTATTCATTTACATTGCAAATAAGTCAATGAGAAATTATTACATGGTTCCGGACTATAGTACACGTGGTGGTCCGGGATGATATTATTGGCTCATGTGACTCGTAGTGATTTCTGATTGGTCTCTTAAATGAATTTTCTTTTTCTTTTTTCACCTCCTGCATGGTCTCCACCACATCCGAGTGATATTATTAGTTGGGACCACCACATGGCAGTGCCACGTGGTACTCCGGGACCACCTAATAATTCCCCTAAGTGAATGTTGGCATTTTCTTTTCCCCATATATAGTTGTATAGGGTAAACGGGATGTCTTAATCTTGGCTCCAAATTAATCTGTTTTTGTCTCTTTCATTACTTTCTTAATTTCGATCATTCTGTTGTAAGAATGCAGTTTCATTCTTCACATAATTTCAGTGACGGTAATGGATTTGCATAGATTTTGACAAATCACAGCATAATTTCATTATGGTGAGACTTGCCACCAATTTTTTTTTATATTATTTTTTTATTTTTTATTTTTTAAGGATTGCTCATGAGATCCACTTCTTAATAAGATCATGTCAAATCGACCATTCTGATTTTTAAGTCTCCATGAATAAATCATGCTCATGGAGAAAATGTCATTACTATTGGATCCATGGCTTACAGCCACCACAATTTGGTCCCTGGCCACCTACCCCATGTCGGTTGCTAATCATATGTTGCCTTCTGGTCCGCCGCTTGAGAAAAAAGGAAAGCCAAGCACTAACGCTTACACCCTCGAAATCCAATAAAATTAGAGACCTAAAATCCCGAAGGCCTTCTGGCAACACTTGCTAACAAGTTAGGCAAGAAGCCCATTGTTGACGAGGAGGCTCCGCCGGACAAGCCACACCGATGACCTCTCATTCTCCAATTCTAATCACTGTCTTATCTATACTATTATTAAGAGAAGAGGTTTTGTTAGCTAAAATCTAAAATTTTGACATAATTAACCTTAGAAGATTAATAAACTTTGAGAATTAATTAAATCATAAGGATAATTAAGACATTTACAAAATGTATTTTTATTAAAAAAATTTGAAAAAAAATATCCACAACCCACTTTTCTCTCTCCCATTTTCTTTTCTCTGCAATAACCAACTTTTTCCTTTTTTCTTTTCTGAAAAAAAAAAATTAATAACTTGCACATGGGGTTAAGAATACCACTCTAATTTTCTTTTTTATTTATTTAATATCCCCATTTTAGTGACCGCATAATTTTCAGAAAAGTATACCACTCTAACTGCAGTTATCAATCTATAATACATAATACCACATAGTAAGGCAGTAAGAATATTCCCGACATACATGGGGTTTACAACATCATCTTCGGGAAAGTACTATTAAGATTTCAGAAGATCCTAATATTCTTAGTCTACATGCAATCAGCACGGCAGTTATTTTGGGAAAATGTGAATGAAAAGGTTGCAAGAATGTAATTCATTTTGAAATTTGAACCTCCACCCAACTCAACTGAGAATATCAACAAAAGGCTCAAGTAGTTTAGTACAATGCTCAAATTCAACAAGAAGGGAAAAAGAAAAGAGAATAGGAGAACCTTATCAGGTTATCTGGGGTTCGCATCCAAAACCAATTGGCAATAAATAGAGTGACTCAAACTCTTATAAACCCATAAGTAAAGTTATATTTTTCCAATGTGGGAGGTAGTTATATTTTTCCAATGTGGGAGGTTATATTTATACACATTCTCAAAACGCCCCCGCACGTGTGGCGATTTCTCAAGCCATACACGTGGACAAGTTATATTGGGTGGCGGTGAGCACGTGTGGCCATCGCTGAAACCAAACAGGTGGGTAACCTGCTCTGATACCATGATAAAGTAATCTGGGGTTCGCATCCAAAACCAATTGACAATAAATGGAGTGGCCCAAACCCTTATAAACTCATAAGCAAAGTTATATTTTTCCAATGTGGGAGGTTATATTTATACACATTCTCAACAGAACCAACAAAATATCTTCCATTTCTTGTCCAAATCTAAATTGAAAATTAAATAAAAGTAATAAAAGAGTAACTCTTTATAGCCAAACAGGTAGACCAATTGGGAGTAGTAATTATGTCGTTGTAAAAGCACTTGATGGAGAACAAGTAGAACCAAACCCAACTCTAACAGCAAATTGGTCTTCCCAACTCTGCATAGATCCAATTTGGCATATCTTTTAAAGTGCAAAAACCTGCTTAACTAATAAGTTAAGTAGCAAAAGGTACTTGATGAAATTTAATAAAGTTGTTTATTTCAAAAGTTACACATTTAAGTTGCTATTTGTAGAAGTTAATAAAAAGCAGCTTTTATAAGCTAAGTTAAAGCTACTTGTGATTTAAGCTAAGCTATTCCAAATTGGACCATAGTATCCCAAGATGCAATTAATATTAGGCACACAACCATGTAGCATATCTGCATGTTTCCTAATGCATCCATTGCAAAGCAGCAAGTGATAAGAGTGAAATGTGAGTGTCCAGATAAAAACATTCAAATGAAGTTCATCTCAATAACAACAACTTGTGATATAAACAGCATGCCCAAGTATCATGATAAGTTTCAAACATGTTGAAACTACGATACTAGCAGGGCCGGTCCTGACATTTTGAAGACCTGAGGCAAATAATTAAAATGTGGCCTCACATAAAAAAACCATATAATCGAACAAATTTTTTTATATATATAAATTAAACCCCTACATTAATAGTAATACAAAAAAAAAAAAAGGTGTTCAATTCCTAAATAATTTTTCTCTTAGAAGTTGAAAAAATAAAAAAGAACAGAATATAATATATTCTTTACAAAAGAAACCAATGAAAAACAAATTCAATTTCAAAATATTCTTTCCATAGAAGCTGGAAAAAGAAGGAACAAAAAAAGTTTAATTGCAAAGAAACTAATTAAGAAAAAGAAAAAGACAAAAAAGTGCAATTAAACTTTCTTAAAAAAAAAACAGACAAAAAAAGAGGCCACCGTGCTTCGAACCTTGGTGCTGCAAGCAACAGCAAATCTATGTTGCCACTGCAGTAGCGTGGCCATACTATAGTGTATATGCAAAAGAAGAATATATAATTATACAATGAATATATGTAAAAAAAATTTAAAAAAAAAAACTTGGCGAGGCCCGTTGGAGGCCTCAGGCAGCAGCCCTCAGGGCCGGCCCTGGATACTAGACGAAACCATTAATTAAGAAAACTAAGATATTATATATATATATATTGATTGCGTTGGACCGGAAATCAAACTGCTTTTTATATATTAGCTCCGCTTTTCTATAATTTCGGTGCTTATCTTCTTATCTTATGTTCACTGTAACTCGTACATTTTTTTCAACCAATACATGTACTTTTCAGTTTATTGTTGAAAAATGTGTGCTTGTTTAATTAGCTTCTGCAGCTTTTGTTTAGCTCAAAAGCTGGCAAAGTGGCAATGAATTATACGCGCGTCCTCATATTATGGGCAGTAGAGAAGCTAGTGCCAAACATATATAGTGCAGAAACAAGACGAGTCTAAATGCTTGCATGAAGATCAATTTGAGTGAAGATGTCGGCACTAACATTCAGTAATATCTTATCAATTAGAATGAAGCTTATGTAGATCGACTTTACTCTGCTATTTTCTACACATTTGATTTAGGGACCAGTAAAGTAAAGCTAGAGTAATATCAAGACCTTTTATTTACTAACAAAGAGAAATAAAATCCTTCTATATATTATCTATTAGAAGGAATATAACGAGTGGGTGTACCATATGCTACTGATTATGCATGTGAGTTGTGAACGCTCCCATCGTGCAATTCCAACGTTGTATGAACACCACAATTGTCAGACTTTTCAACTTGACATGAGGAACCATTGCCATTTGTAAATTGTAACTATATACCCAATGACATCACTCGTGACACCATTTGTAAGGGTTACCCATCACTATAAAATGCCACTCACTCGTTTTAGTTTTCCAAACCGTCCCAAAACAAACATAATGCCTTCCAGTTACTTGCTTCTGTTTCTTCTTGGAGTGACGGTTTTCACTATCACTCCTTCTCTTGCTGATCACCGCGATGATCACCACAAGCCACCGATTCAAAAGCCTCCTACCCATCCCTCAGACAACCACAAACCGCCCATCCACAAACCTCCCATGGTGGAAGTCTCTCACCTTCAGAAGTCACCACAACCCCCCAAACACAAGCCTCCAACAACATTAACTAAGCAAGAGCCACTCCCGGAGCACAAGCCATCAACCCCACGTGATCAACCTCCAAAGGGTAAGGGAGAGAAGCCACCACCGGAGCACAAGTCACCTCATGATCACCGCTTATTGGAGACCGATGGAAAATCTTCTATGGTAGACAAGTCACCACGAGAGCACAATGAGCCTCGTAAGGGAGAAAAGCCACCACCGGAGCACAAAGGAAACCCAGGCGAGCAACCTCATCACAAGGGTCACGAGCACAAACCCCCCCATGAACAAAACGTCGGACGTCGTTTGTTAGAGTCTTCTTCCTCAGAGTTGGATGGTAAGCCACCTAAGGGAGAGAAGCCACCACAAGAACGCAGTGAGCCTCACAAGGAAGTTAAGCCACCGCCAAAGCATAAGCCACCTCATGAACACCAGTTGTTAGAGTTGGATGGAAAACCTTCCAAGGGAGAGAAGCCATCGCAAGAGCACAATGAGCCTCGTAAGGGAGATAAGCCACCACCAGAGCACAAACCAGGACATCCAGGTAATGAACTTCATAAGGGTGAGAAGCCACCACCAAACCACAAACCACCTCATGAACAAAACACTGGACGCCATTTGCTAGAGTCTTCCTCAACTGAGTTGGATGGTAAGTCTCCTAAAGGAAAGAAGCCACCCCCAAAACACAAGCCGCCAACCCCACTTGACAAAAATGATGATCACAAGCCATTCCCGGAACAGAAGCCACCAAAGGGTAAGGGAGAGAAGCCACCATATCACGACCGTCACCTTGGAGAGAATGCAGAGAAGGATGCCAGAGACCCACCACACAAGCCACCTCGGAAATTAAAGCCTCCAAGTACTGTTGCAAAGAAGCCTCCAACTGCCCCTCACAAGCCACCTCACAAACCTCCATCTCCCTATTGATCATCAGTTCGTCGTTAGTTGGCTAGTTCCATGATATATATGTAAAAATAAGAGCTTCTATGTCTCTACTTTCTTGTGTCAGTTCTATGATCAGTAATAGCAGACTCTGCTCGACTTCATGTTGTACTAGCTAGCCTACTAGAGATGGAGTACGTACTATGCTCTTCTTATGTAAAGCATGCATGCAGTGTACCCACTTTGAATACTATGAATGAGCTTCTATTTGCTTTTTCAGAAAGAAAGAAAAAAATCTAAACAGAAAAACATAGGTATGAGTACGTGTTGAGAAGATTACTAAGAAATTAATCAAATAAACCAAGACTCACTATTAATATAGATCACTGTACGTTTTTCTATTCCAAAGGGTTGGAAATCCTCTGCATAGTGCTTTCGGGGGTCATTATTGCCAAAATACCTCTTAAATTTGACAATAATTGTCAATTTACACCCTCAACTTACAATTGCAAGGAATTAATCTCCTAAACTTGGCGAAAACTGCCAATTTACACCCTCAGTCAAATTCAGCGTTTTATATCCAAACATGAGGGCTAATATGGTCATTTTATATTTTTTATTGTAATTTTATATTTATTTCTTTGAATAATAAATAAATAAAAAACTATTCTTTAGAAGGAGATTCATGCCCTAGCCTTCCATCTCCGTATTTATTTATTTCTTTTGTACAGTTTCTTCTACTTATTTACTCATTCATTCATGTTTTTTTTTTTTTTTTGCAAAATTATTCATACATTTTATTATTTCAATAAGAAAAATTAAGTAGAGAAATAAAATTTCACACTGAATCGAATGTGCTAATTATTTTATTTCTCCACTTGATTTAAGTGTAGGTATAATTTTACAAAAAAAAAAAGAAGAAGACATGAATGAATGAGTAAATAAGTAGATGGAATTGTAAAAAAAAAAAAAAAGTGTAGATGGAAGGTCTTGAATCTCTCTCTAAAGAATTGCTTTGCATTTTTTTATAGGGAAAACATCACCAATGGTCACTGAGTTATGACTTATTCGACACTTAACTCACTGTATTTTCAACAATATCACTTAACTCACTCAGTTTTATATCCGTCTTTCACTTAACTCACTGTCGTTAATTTTGCCGTTAAAAGCTATTAAAATTGAGGGTATATTTGTCTAAACACTAAAAAAATGCATTTCTAACTTCTTCTTTTTTAAAAAAAAGACAATTTTTTTTTTTCAAATTATATTTAGGGGCCGTGACCACTTACCCAATTTTAACTAAAAAATTGCCCACTTGCTCCACTAAGGGTTTTTTGACCCCATTTACCCAATCTAACTTCTACTGACATAATTACCCTCATTTTAATCTCTCTCCTCCCCCCTCACCGATCTCTCTCTCTCTCTCTCTCTCTCTCTCTCTCTCTCTCTCTCTCTCTCTCTCTCTCCCCACATCCGCACCTCCGGTGCGGCGTCGAAATTAGGATTAGCGCTTTCTCTCTCCGGTGCGGCGTCGAACTCCAGATCATGCCTGAAGCTCTCTCTCCGGTGTGGCGGTGCGGCGTCGAACTCCGAATCACGCCTGAAGCTCTCTCTCTCCACCGGCGGGGCGGCCTCGAACTCCAGATCTTGCCTGAAGCTCTCTTTTCACCTCCGGTGCCGCGTCGAACTCCGGAATCACCCTGAAGCTCCAGTCGGAACTATCAGAGTTTAACTAAGTCTAGATGCAGAGCGTCGACGGCAAGGCCGATAACAGGTTGGTGTAGACCATTGCTTTGCTTATGCTGCTCTTCGCAATTCCGTTCACTGTTTCTGCTATGGGTATCGGGCCTCACCCATCTTCAATCTGTTTTGTCCATGGCAATTCCCTTCACTGCTTCTGCAATGGGTCTCGGGCCTCACCCATTGAAGTCGGAGAAGGGAGATCCGCAACCGTCGAAGTCAATGATGGGAGGAGAAGAAGAAGTGGGTGCCCAGAGCATTTTCTGGGTGCCCGGACTTTTTTTTTTCCGGCATCCTGAGTTTTTTTTTTTAAATTTTTTTCGGCAGTAGACACATTATTGGCCCCCAGTAGACTTTGATACGATGGACAGGGATCACTATAGTGTGGTGTTTTGATAAGTTACCTGTTGTTTTCTGTGTATTAAAGTCAAATTATCTGTGAATCCTACAAAATGGTGCATTTTTAGTGGTCTATTGGGAGGCAGTAGAGACATTGGACTTTGTATTGGGGGGCAATAATATGATTACTGGGGGGCAGTAATATGATTATAAATTGATCAATTGTGCCTGTAGTGTATTCATTTTGGTTTTGGGAGTTTATACAATTCACTGGACGGCAATAATATGATTTTCGGAAGGCAATAATATGATTACTGGGGGGCAATAATAGCCGGATTCCGGTCATCAGTCGCCGGATTTCGGTTACCGGTTTCCGGAATCCGGTCATCGGTCGCCGGAATCCGGTTACCGTTCGCCAGAGTTCGGTCGCCGGAGACCGCGCCGGCCACTGGTCACCGGAGCACAGCAAGGTGGAAGGTGACTTCTCTCTCTAAGTGAGAAAGAAGGAGAGGGCAAAAAAGTCTCAAAAAAAAAAGAAAAAAGAATTAATTGGGTAAAGGGGAAATAATCCCTTAGAGTGTTTTGGGTAAATGGGGTTAAAAAACAGTTGGTGGAGCAAGTGGGCAATTTTTAGCCTAAAATCGGGTAAATGATCATTTTCCCTTATATGGGGCTTAAGTTAAAAAAATCATTTGTTATTAGAAATCTCATAAATTTAAAAAATTGAAAAAAAGTCTAATAAATGTAAATTGAGGGTATATTTATCTAAACACTAAAAAAATGCATTTCTAACTTTTTTTTTTAAAAAAAAAAAAAAGACAATTTTTTTCAAATTATATTTAAGTTAAAAAAATCATTTTTTATTAGAAATTTCAGAAATTTAAAAAAATTGAAAAAAAGTCTAATAAATGTAGTTTTTTTAAGTTAAAAATGATTTTTAAGTGTTTTGACAAATATACCCTCAATTTTAACGGCTTCTAACGGTAGAATTAACGGCAGTGAGTTAAGTGAAAGACGGATGTAAAACTGAGTGAGTTAAGTGATATTTTTGAAAATACAGTGAGTTAAGTGTCGAATAAGTCATAACTCAGTGACTATTGATGATATTTCCCCTTTTTTATATTTCAGATAAACAACTCAAATGCTACAACTAGTTTTTCGTGAGTCGAACTCACAACCTCTCACTTATGCACATTTTATCTATTTTGATTATTCAAAGAAATAAGTATAAATTGACCATATTACCCCTCATATTTGGATGGAAAACATTGAATTTGACTGAGGGGGTGCAAATCGGCAGTTTTTCCCACGTTCAGGGTGTTAATGTACACAATTACAATTTAAAAGTTGGGGGTGTAAATTGATAATTATTGCCAAGTTTAGGGGGTATTTTGGCCATTATGCCTTAGAAAAATGAGTAGTCCTAGATGAACGACTTTTATTGGGTATTACATGCATCTCACCTTATATGACAGTTGATATAGCACAAAGCCTAACATAATTGAGAATTATATCATATGTTTTGCCATAACGGCCACATAATTAAGGTGAGATGTAGGTGATACGTACTCAAAAAATTAATTCACCGAAACAACTAGAGATATTGATGGTCTTGTTGTTGTAAAGATTTTGATATAGATATCGGCCCCTCCTGAATTATGGTTGCAATGGAGGTGCGTGCCGTCTCCTATGGCCTTCTGTTTTTGGCTGCTGGTTTTGGAAAGCTCAGTGATATGAATATATAGATATAATTTGGTTGGCATACGTAGAACTTTGGAAGCGGTAGGAATTTCCAGAGTTTCAAGAGTTTGGGTATGATCGAATTTATGATAATCCGACCATTGGATTGTCGTGATTTTTCATTAGCTCATTATAAATATTGAATTAACAAAATTGTCAAAGTTTGAGATGATTCCCATGTGAGTTCATAATTTTTGGGATTTTCAATGAATCATTAAATAAGAGTTTCGGGTTTTGCTGAATTTGAATTTAGTATGATAATTTGTTATGGTTTTGGATTTAGATAAATATTTTGGATTTGTGTTTTAGTTGCAACTTATGATTTTTGATGATTATCTTGGAGTTGAGCTGGAGTGTGATTTGAGATGAATTATTTGGATTGAATTTTTATTATGATTTATAAAGGATCAGTTTATTGTTGAATTATGGATGTTATGTTTATTGATTGAGTTATTTTATATTGTGATGATAATAATTGTTTCAGTTGGATGTAAGATGTTGTTTGAGACACTAGAAAAGAGGGGATGGACTACTGATCTCAGTTTGTCGCACCAGGAGAAAGAGGATGGACTAGTAGCTGATATTGTTATTGAGGCACCATGAGAGGGGGATGGACTAGTGGCTGATGTTGTTGTTGTGACACCAGGAGAAAATGGATGAATGGGTGACCGTTATGATTGATGAATTGAGATATGTATATTAAGATTGTATGTTGTTGTGATATGTATGTTTATGATTGAGATTTAAGGGGTTGTGATCCAATGTAATTTTAGTTAAGAGTAAAACCCACCACTAGGGTCAAAACTTTTCTCTACCGCACAAAATGATACCCAACTTTCAAAAGTGATCAAAATGATACTTAAATTTTTAAAAGTGATCAAAATGATACCTAAATTTTTAAAAACAAATCAGCTTGATACCCATCTTTCAAAAGTGATCAAAACGATACCTAAAGTTTTAAAAACAAATCAATTTAATACCTCGGTTTAATTTTTTGTAACTTTTTGTTAAAATTGATCACGTGTGGTGCAGTATTTAATGGGGTTATAATAATATTTTACACAAAAAACTATTTTTCAATTATTTTTTATTTTACTTTGTTAATTCTCTTCTTCTTCTTCTATCTCTGCCTCTCTCTCTCTTCCCATTTTTCTTTGTTTCTTTAGGAGTTGGGAAACATCCAAACTTTATTTGTTTCTACGATCGATGGTAGAATTGAAATTGAATGGAAGATTTTTTTTTTAATTCTATAGAAGAAGAAGATTGGGTTATAAATGATTGATGGCCCTCTGACCACAAATCACTTCAATTTTTGTGCTTGATTTTGCATTTGATTTAACAAAGAAATTAAAAAAAAAAGGCTAAATACTGACTACTACGTAGTTTGAGTCCAAAATCAATTCAGTCCCTAAACTTCTAATTTCATCAAGAACACCCATGCCCTTTCAATTTTGATCTAATAGGTCAAATTTGTTAGTATTCCGACAATTGAGTCATTTAACTTATTGACGTGGCTCATATATGGCCTATGTTTTATGATGTGGTGTTGAGGTGGCCTGCATAGTCAATTTTGGAGTGAGTCCCACTATTAGAAATCTATCAAATAAATAGTTTTTCAACAAATAATCCAACTATAACTTGAACCCATAACAGAATATTAATGAATTGGACATATTAGATCAAAATTGAAAGTACAGGGGTGTTTTTGATGAAATTAGAAGTCTAGGGACTGAATTGATTTTGGGCCTAAACCACAGAGTAGTAACCAGTATTTAGCCCTAAAAAAATAAACTAAGGTATCAAATTGATTTGTTTTTAAAACTTTAGGTATCATTTTGATCACTTTTGAAAGTTGGGTTTCAAGTTGATTTGCTTTTAAAAATTTAGGTATCATTTTGATCACTTTTAAAAATTTAGATATCATTTTGATCACTTTTGAAAGTTGAGTATCATTTTGTCCGATGGAGAAAAGTTTTAAAAATTTAGGTATCATTTTGATCACTTTTGAAAGTTGAGTATCATTTTGTCCGATGGAGAAAAGCTTTGACCCTAGTGGTGGGTTTTACTCTTTAGTTAAAGATTGATTGTCATTATGGGGAGCAGGTATGCTCAGGAAGATTGAGGTTGGACTTGATTATTAGAAGTGTTAGGTTTGATTGGCAGGTTTGGGTTATCAATTTTTAGGGGTAATTCTGCAGAATTTTTTGTAGGATTATTTCTAAAGTGGACCCCACATGGCTACCTCGATTTTCAAGGTAAAATCCGAAGCAGCTCATGTCATAACTTTCGGGTTTGGATTTCTATCAGTAGTCGTCTTAAAGGTGATTATGGTGGTTAGAGATTGAGTCTCATTGGATCATAATGATCATAACCCCTAGTTCTATTATAGGCATGAGTAATTCATCTTCTCCAATTGGAATCATTTTGCACTTATAGTTTAATGAATGAAATTTTATTTTTTTAAAGGAAGAAAAGAAAAAGAAAACCAAAATACATTCAAAGGATCAAATGTATACAAGTCTTTACAACAATCTCTAATTTATTCCTTGTATATTGAAGTTCAAGGAGAGTGAACAGATGTCGGCAGGGAATTCACTATCTTTTCCCACGTGTCTAGGATCTGGTGTCAGTCGACTTCATAGCTTTCTCCACAATTTGGTAAAGGATCAAAAGTAAAGTAGAAGCAATAAACCACCGAAAATTCGGCAAAACTATGCAAGATTAACGAATTAAGTGCATGCAAATAGTGAAACGCAAAATCAGATATTATATGGAAGTCATGCAAAATTGCAAATGGTCACGGAATATGTCAAAAACTTCAAAGAATCTAAAACACAACCACATGACTCAAGTACAAATCCTCATATTCTTTCACACACCCCACCGGCCACATGCACCGTGCATAATCGACACTCACCAAATCTTTAGTTAAAGGTATCGGTGTTTCTAGGTCAAACCTTTAGAGGTAGGACAATAGATTTCAGAAAAACTTATTGAATTTTATCGTATTGTATAATGAAATCTTATTGTTGAATTTCTTCAGTTAATCAAGAACAATGGGCCGATAATGTCTCGTAGTTAGTACTAATTGCATTTATTAGAAGCATAAGTTACTATTACTTCTTACAAAATAAATAAAACGATTGGTCCGAGTGTCCGACTACCTGACTAAAGAGTCGTCCTGCATAATTGCCTTAATTAATAAACTGCTATTATTTACGTACGTCTTGTATATCAATTTAATCACTTTAATTCATGTTTTTGGTCACCTAAGTGGGAAAGGTGGTGGTGGCCTGTATAGCTAGGCTACATAAATGGGATCAAATAAAGAGAACGGTTCTATTATTTATGAGAAGAGTGAGAGTATATGCCACAGATTAAGCATGTGAGTTGTGAACACACCCATCGTGCAAACTTCATTTAGGTTCCACGTTGTATGAACACCAAAATTGTCATACTTTTCAACTCAATCAACACATATATAGGACCCATTGCCATTCGCAAATTGTAACGATATACACAATGACATCACTCGTGACAACATTTGTGAGAGTTACCCATCACTATAAATCGCCACTCCCTCGCTTGTTTCAAAGCCATCCCAAAACATACCCAATGCCTTCCAACTATTTCCTTCTGTTTCTTCTTGGAGTGGTGGTTTTCACTACCACTCCCTCTCTTGCTGATCAGCACGATGATCACCGCAAACCACCGATTCACAAGCCTCCTACCCATCCTTCAGACCACCACAAACCACCCATCCACAAGCCTCCCATGGTGGAAGTCTCTCATCTTCAGAAGTCACCACAACCCCCCAAACATAAGCCTCCAACGACATTAAGCAAGCAAGAGCCACTCCCTGAGCACAAGCCATCAACCCCTCGTGATCAACCTCCAAAGGGTAAGGGAGAGAAGCCACCACCGGAGCACAAGCCACCTCATGAGCACCGTTTGTTAGAAACTGACGACAAACCGTCCAAGGGAGAGAAGCCGCCGCAAGAGCACAATGAGCATCACAAGGGAGAAAAGCCACCACCAAAGCACAAGCCACCTCATGAACACCAATTGTTAGAGTTGGACGGCAAACCTTCGAAGGGAGAGAAGCCTCGACAAGAGCACAATGAGCCTCGAAAGGGAGAAAAATCACCACCAAAGCACAAGCCCCCACATGAACACCAATTGTTGGAGGTGGATGGCAAACCTTCCAAGGGAGAGAAGCCACCACAAGAGCACAATGAGCCTCACAAGGGAGAGAAGTCACCACCAAAGCACAAACCACCTCATGAACACCAGTTATTAGAGTTGGATGGAAAACCTTCCAAGGGAGAGAAGCCACCTCAAGAGCACAAAGAGCCTCGTAAGGGAGAGAAAACACCACCAAAACACAAGCCACCACATGAACACCAATTGTTAGAGTTGGATGGCAAACCATCCAAGGGAGAGAAGCCACCACAAGAGCACAATGGACCTCATAAGGGAGAGAAGCCGCCACAAAAGCACAAGCCACCTCATGAACACCGCTTGTTAGAGACTGATGGAAAACCTTCCAAGGGAGAGAAGCCACCACAACAACACAATGAGCCTCATAAGGGAGAGAAGCCCCCACCAGAGCACAAACCAGGACATCCGGGTAATGAACCTCACAAGGGTGAGAAGCCACCACCAAACCACAAACCACCTCATGAACAAAACACCGGACGCCGTTTGCTAGAGTCCTCTTCCACTGAGTTAGATGGTAAGTCTCCTGAAGGAAAGAAGCCACCCCCAAAACACAAGCCACCAACCCCACTTAACAAAAATGAAGAACATAAGCCATTCCCAGAACACAAGCCACCAAAGGGTAAAGGAGAGAAGCCACCACATCATGATCGTCACCTTGGAGACAATGCAGAGAAGGATGCCAAAGATTCACCACACAAGCCACCCCGGAAATTAAAGCCTCCTAGTACTGTTGCAAAGAAGCCTCCAACTGCCCCTCAAAAACCACCTCACAAACCTCCATCTCCCTACTGATACGCATCATTAGTTTTCTAGTGTCATGATATTTATGTGAAAATAAGAGCTGCTATATCTCTGCCTTATTTTGTCACTGTTCTACGGATCAGTTACGTACAGCAGACTATGCTTCATTTCCTGCATGTTGTACCTAGCTAGCCTACTAGAGATCGAGTACGTATAATAATGTTCTTGTTATGTAAAGCATCCAGTGTACTCACATTGAATATTATGAATTAGCTTATCTTTATTAAACGTTCTTTTTTTGACATGTTTTGGACTTTTATGGTCAACCCAGTATTAGGGTATGTTAGAAGTAGAATCAAGAAAAGACAAAAGATTAAGGATTAATTACATATAAGTGCATATTTGTACGTGCATGAGAGAAATATGAGTGGTTGGAAGACAAATATATTTGAAAAGAAATGAAAGGGATACAAAACGACGCCATGGGATAGGGATTCTTAAAATGCAACTAAACAGAAACTTTGCTAAGACAGTCACATGATTCATACACCATGTCCAACAAAAACAAAAACAAATATACGACTCGTACATAATTTCTTCATGTATATATTTGTACTATTTGGCTTTGTTTATTAAAAAACCTAGTGAAAAGAAAAAAGAAAAAGTGAACACCTTACCCATATATGCATTTTTTTTTTCTTCTTAAAATTGAGATTTGGAGCCCTTTCAAGCTAGAATGCTCAGCTCCACACACATGCATGTTAATTCTTGGAAAAGAGTATATCGGAGGAACATGATACATATACCCGGAGAGTTAGAATCAACCAATTAAATAGTTAAACAAGCTTAGTTCCTTGTAGACAATTAAGACACAAGCGTCGCCCTCAATGCGGAAAGAGAGGGGATGACACACAGATTTTTAGGTACACATCTAAATTATTATACTAAATCGATCTCTTTTTGAATTTGCTTCCACTAGTTTTCTAGAGCTAACGTGACCATCGCCACATGCATTGATCGACTTAATAATTAACTTACAATTAGTAATGCAAGTCATCATCCCAAGTGGGAAAATTACAAACGTGCAAAACTTAATGATATCTATGGGGGAATATCAAATTACTCTATGTTCCTATGAATTAAAAGAACACATATCCAATTTAATATCAAATATTAGTGGTAGCTTGTGACAAAAGTTAAATCGTTTGTTTCTCTATTCCTTTGTCTTCATTCTAGCAGCTAAAGGAACAAATTCAACCAGTGAGTAAGACGTGCATGTGAGTTGTGAACACTCGATTCATCAGGTATGAACACTTGAATGTTCAAACTTTTCAACTAATCATAGGACCCTATTGGGATGCCATCGACCATTTGTAAATACAACAAATGGAACAATACACAGTGACATCACTCATGACAACATTTGTTCCGGATCATCCTTAAAAACACAAAAAGCCTGAGGGGCTGAAGACCAACGAGAATGTCTGCTGACCACCTTGGGTAGGTATCCAACTGGGGGACTAACAGCGCGTGCATAGCACGTACTGACGTTTGGCAGACAGAGTGAAAATTTGAGTAAAATAAAAAATCAAGCTCAAGTAAAATTAATTTTACTGGCACCCCATTCTTCCTCCTCCTCCTCCTCCTCACATGGCGGTTCTGAACCACGTGCTGAGATTAAGAGCAGGCGGGAGTACTAGAGTCCAGAGCTTCCGCTCGTCGTCCTCATCGTGGCGAAATTCCGAAATTGAACCAAGGCGGCGTCTCAGCTCGGGGAAAGGACAGTGGGTTTCCTCGACAACGGCACGTACGCGTCTAAACTCTCGACTGTTCTAGGAATGCCTCATATTGCGACCGGAAATCTCGTCCGCAACCGGCAAACTCTCGGCTCTCTCCTCGACTCGCTCGAATCAGTCTTCAACCTCCTCTTCTCTCTCAGACTCTCCTCATAACTTCTTGTTCTTCTTCTCTCTTCATTGGAATTTGAATTTGACGAAGAACAACTGAACAAGTTATCATCTTTGGGGGATGTCTAAGGTGTGTTGATGTTTGTCATACATCAACTTTTTAATAAATATATATTAAATTAAATTAGTTGGTGAAACCTGTTGTATAGGTCAACAGGTTACCCACTTATAATTTGACATATGTACTTAAAAAAAATAAAATTACCATACTAGGTACCCATTTATTGTTTTATACGTAAATCGTTCAAAAACTTGTAATGAAGATCATAAATATAGTAATTACTTTGATTACAACTATAATTATCACTAAATACGTCAAATGTGGTCGTTTGTTGTAAAATGTCTCATCAATGATATAATTTACAAAACAAAGGACTCTCGTTACAAAAAGAACAACTAGATTACAAGAATAAGGACTTGAAAAGTTTTAGGTCTAATATGATTATTTACCATATAAACAAAACATTTGTTGTAGCATTGGTAAAGTGATCGTTTTTTTTTTTTTTGTAAATGGAATCATATTTCAAGTGATTATCATAAAAACAACCATAATTATCACTTTATACCTCAATTTTTGTAATTTATAGTAAAATGCATTGTCAGACCAGTAATTATCTCATGGATGATGAGATTTACACAAGAAAAGTATTAGTTACAAAATAGAGAACTCTAATACACAATTGAGGACTCGCTCCTCATTTACAATATATACATAAAGTTTTACCACTTTGACAGTAATTCGTTGTCACATTAGTAAAATGGTTCTCAGACTTGTAATATAAAAAATTACCACAAATAAGAGCTTGATTACTACTTCTACAACAATTCGTTGTCTCATTGGTCAAATGGTTCTCAGACTTGTAATATTGAAGAATTATCACAAATACAACCTTGGTTACTACTTTGGACCTCAATTGCCGTAAAATCTAGAAAAAAACATTGTCAAATAAGTAAATAACTCTTAAAGGACAGTAGTTACAAAATAGACAATCTTATTACACCTTAAAGGACTCACCGCAAATTTACTTAAATATATGAAGTTTTACCATTATAGCAACACATTCGTTGTTTTATTGGTAAAAAGTGGTTATGAAAATATGTAACAGTGAAGTATTAACACTTATTACAACTAAATTACCACTTTTGACCACAATTCGTTGTTTTATTGGTAAAACAGTTCTCAAACTTGTTATAGTGAAATATTAACACTAATTACAACTTGACTACAAATTTTTACAATAATTCGTTATGTCAACAATTTTATGACTTAGGCTTGGAATATCGAAGCATTATCAAAATTACAACCTTAATTACTACTATTGACCTCTATTATCGTAAAATCAAAAGAGAATATGGTTAATTAATTTTTTTTTTTCAAACTGAGGACGAGTCTTCTCTATCTACCTTTCTTCTTCCTTCTTCCTTCTTGGTCCATTGTTGAAATTCTAGCGTATCAGAACCATGGCGACCTGACCATCGCTTCGCTATCACTTTTCCGCTGCAATTCTCTCCATCCTTAGTTTCTCTTGTGTTTGAATTTACAGAAATCTAATCGAAGAAGCCCCAAAACCCCCAAATCAGAATTCCCAAACCCTAAAATTTTCAATCTCTCCTAGTTGTCCTTGGAGCTAGAAGACGACTAATCTGAACTATAATTCCAGTAATGTCCAATCCGTTGGGGTTGTGTCGCTGCCGCTTGAGCCTCAGGCTGCTGTGAAGTCAACCAAACGGGCATGGATTGTCGGAGTTCTGCTGGATTCTTACTACAAGCACATTTCGCATATGCCCAGTTAGTCCAAGATTGATTTTTCCAGGTTCCTAGCTTCTTGGGCCGGCCAGGATTGCTCTTGTCAATGGTAATTCGAATCCGGTGATAACCACATGAGCCAGAGATTGCTGGTTTTTTGGAGGCCAACAATGGGAATGGGAGTGGTAATGAGAGTGAAATTGAGACTGAGAGTGATGTGGTTGAAGAAATTGGTAGCAGCAATGGTGTGAGTCATGTGGAAGAGTCAAAGGGGACGAGGATTCCGTTACCGTGGGAGCTTTTGCAGCAGGCACTGCTAAAATTGGGGCATTGTTTGTTGGTGCCGTTGAATTCTCCAGAGGTTAAGGACGCTGCTTCAATTGCGGTGAGTGTTAGTGTTAGTTCCCTATTTAGGAATAGACTACAAGGGAATATATTGTTGTAATAACTTACCTTGTATATGTTGTGTAGTACAGTAATTGATACGCTCAAAGCAAGCGCATAATTTAACCCTGAAAAGATCGTTAGTAGTATAAGCAAATAGGGATCGTTCTATTCCGGGGATTGAGGGTACACCTGTCATTGTCAAACAATTAAACAATTAAAATTAAAACAAAGTATAATATTCACAAATGTATTCACAAAATATAAACATTTTACACGAAAAGGGGGGATTTTGTTTTTGGTTTTTTCGAAAATGAAACTAAGTTAACAAAAACAATTAAAATGCAAAAACATAAAAATACGAATGGAATGAAGGAACAAAGATCAAAACCGAAACTTATGATTAAAATTGATTCAAACCCTAATATTGTTCATCTAAGTCATGAGAAAGGAGTTGATCATGTGAAACATTCGAAAGCAAATGAATTCCCATTTTTTACTTTTCAATGCTAATTAACCTAAGCGAAAGCACCTAGATTAATCCTATCAAACATGCAATCAAACCCTAGAAAGCTAGTCAATCATGTCATGTTTAACGCATTACACATAGAGAAAGGCTATCAACTCAAGTGTACAACTTAGTATGGAAAAGTCCACCTAATTGCAATTCTCTTTAATTAAATTCGATCTTTGTACAAAACCTTTACTACTTTGATTCAAGTTTACACAAAACGAAAAGTCGATTTCATGTTCTTAAACCTAGCACCATTCATATCGAAACCCTAAGTGTTTGCAACCACATAAGATTAAAATACAAAAGTTATCTATAACGCAAATTTAATTAAACAAACCCACATAAGCAACTCTCGAATCACAATATATGAATCTGAAAATTCTCAATTAATCATAAAAATTCCAGAAATAATACTTTGTTCAAACATATATGTCAACTAGTTCATAACCAACGAAATTCAAAGCAAAGGTTACAAAGGAGAATAGGATTACACCGTGGATGAAGATGAGATGGATGATTCACGTTGTGGATTCTTGAAACTCGAAAGCAAGCTTCAAGGATGGCTATGGATGGAAGTGCTCACGGCTTCTCTTCTTCTTCTTTGGCCTTGCTTGAACTCGTGGAGATGACTAAACTTGAAACTAGAGGATGGAAAGGAAAATGGAAAGGAAATGGAGAGACAAAGAAAATGGAATGGATGAAGGAATGTCCTTTCTTCTTTGTTGTAGCCTCTATTTATAGGCTACCAAGCAAAACTATTTGGATTTAAACAAATGATGATATGTTAGGTTTGAGCATTTAAACATTAATGGAATTTATTAGGTTTGAATATTTAAACACTAATGGAATTTGTTAGGTTTGAATATTTAAACACTAATGGAATTTGTTAGGTTTGAGTCACTTTCTACTCATTTTTCCTTCAATTAATTCTCCACCAAGACTTCAGATTTTGCCCGTGACTTCTTCATATGAAATGATCCATCATAAGTGTAGATCATTCTGTAAAATTTTCAGAATTTATCTCCATGTGTTTGGGCCGGAATTTCTGCTGGACTCCTTACAGGTCCAGTTTTCCAGTTTTGCTTCTGCAGAAAATTGGGCTGACTGTTTGAAGGCCTTCCACTTCTTTTTGGCTCTTGCACTCTTCATAAGAAATGTTTCTTAGGATGTCTAGAATGGATCTGGAAGGTTTCAGCTCATTTGAAGTTCATTTGGTCAGGTGGTCGCTCCTTCTTCCTTGCTTGGCTTGGTTTCTCCTAGCCGGAGTAGGAAAATGTGTAAAGTTGACCTTTTTAGTGCATTTCCATTTTTCTCCATCATTTTATGGACCTAACACTTATTTCATCATCATCTACTCCAATGTACCTAAAAATAAAAATTGAATTAAAAATCGATTCGTTAAGGAATTAACTAAGCAAAATGTGAGGAATTAACTATTAAAATACCACATTAAAATGCTCCTATCAGTAATACACAATAGTTGTAGTACGATTGTAATCTGTTTATATACACCACAGAATGAGTGTAATAATATATCAGAAAATTCATTCTCTCAACCTTGTTCTATTTGACTTGGTATCAGAGCAAAGATCCGAAAGGACTTTGTTTCATCAGTTTCTTTTCTTTTCCTTAATCTGAGGAATTGCTACAAAACTAAACCCTTTTGTTTGGGTTTGTTTTTGTCGTCTTCTACTATTAATCAAGATAGGTCTTCGTCTCTTTAGAGACCGACCTTGTGCCATCTCTCTATCAATCCAAACCAGACAGGTCTTCGTCTCTCCAAAAACAGCCAGACCGACCTCAGACTGGTCCTCGTCTCCAGATCGTCTGTTCACAGATCGCCGTCGCTCCTCTAGTTCAGAGTTCAGCCGGCCTCATATTCAGCCCAAGACCGCCGCCGCTCCTCTCATCAATCCAGACCGGTGTCGTCCTCCCTTGATTACCTGTCGGCGTCGATCTTTGGTTACCTGCCCGGAATCCCTTGATTACCAGACCGGTGTCGACTTCTTCTGCAATCAAGGCGTCACTCGATTACCAGGTTGCTGTCAACCCGACCCGTTAACAGGTTGCTGTCAACCCGTGCAACAAGTCAACTCGACCCGTGCAACAGGTTTCCAAAAAAAAAAAAAAAATTATGCACGTTCTATTATTATTGTTCTCTTTGAGTCTTCTGTCTCTTTTCCGCTGCATATTCTGTGATTGTGTGATTACTGCTACTATATTGTTGCGATGGGTGGTGATGATAGTGAAGGACAGAGTTCTAAGATCAATGAGGTCCAAAAGATTGAGGTTTCTGTTCGAAATTCAGATGGTGGTTCTTTTGGTGGTCCAAAACTCAATGGTACCAATTTTCGAACATGGAAGAAGATTATGTTTGTCCATCTTCGTGGCATACACAAGATGGGGCATGTAAATGGAATAACCAAAGCTCCTGGTGAGGAAGATGTGGTTGCCTATGCTAAATGGGAGGATGATGATGGATCTGTGATGGCTCTCTTGTTCAAAGCCATGACTGAAGATGTGTTACAATTGGTGGAAGAGTGTGAGACTGCTGAAACAATATGGAAGACATTGGGGGATTTGTATACCAACGAGTCTGATTTTATACAGGTTCATGAATTGATGTGTAAAGCTGCTAGTATGCAACAGAATGGGCAACCAGTAGCTGTGTATTTCACCAAGCTGAAGAATGTATGGGCTGAAATTGATCAGCAGCGTCCTTGCAAGATCAAGAATCAGGAAGATCTTGTGTGGTACCAGAAGGAGATCGAAGGAGCTAGAAAGGGTACATGTATTCCTGAGAGGGCTTGATGAGAAGCATAGCAGTGCTAAGGGAGAATTGCTCAGAATGACAGACCCTCCTAGTTTGAACACAGCTTTTACATACATCCGCAAGGATGAATCTCAGCAGGAGAGTGTCAAACATGCACAGGTTGAAGTATCTAGCCTAGCCATTCATGCCAAGTCATCGGCACCTTTCCTTCAGCAGCAGAGTTCAGCCCCACTTCATCAACAAGGTTTCCCACAAGGCTTCACCAACCGCCCTCGTCCTCAATGTTCTTATTGCAACGACCTTGGGCATGTTCGGGAGACTTGTTGGAAGTTGAACCCACACCTTAAACCTAAAAATCAAGGTTATCGTCCTAAGGAGAAAGCAGCTACTGTTCAATTGGTCCAAGAACCGGATTTCTATGGAGTGGCTGGCCAAGATCATCATACAGCAGGTGGAGCTACTCCTACAGCCTCTATAGCTGGTCGAGGTAAAATTGGTATGGCTTTAAAGATTTCTAACTTTGTTGGTTCTGATACATGGATTATTGATTCTGGTGCCTCCGATCATATGACTTATGACAAATCATATTTTACTGAATTGTCTTCCCCACCAGTGTCCTATGTAACCAATGCCAATGGTGAGGCCTTTCCTGTGTTAGGGTCAGGGTCAGTTCGTATTACTCCCACCTTAGAACTTCATAATGTGTTATATGTGTCTGACTTGTCTCACCACTTGATATATGTTCCCCAGTTGAATACTGAGTCTAAATGCTCCGTAACCTTTTATCCTATGTATGTGATTTTTCAGGATCTTCTCACCAGGGAGATAATTGGTCGGGGGTATCTGAGGGGCAGGTTGTTTCATCTGGATCGGACATACGCAGGAGAGAAACCAGGAGCACAGTCTCGCACCGCTTTGACTTCGAGTTCTGATAAGCTAAGTGAAATTTGGTTGTGGCATCGCCGTTTAGGGCATCCCTCTTTTAGTCTTATGAGAAAAACCATGCCTACTTTGTTTATTGGTGTGGATGTGAAACATGTGTTTTGGCCAAGAGTCATCGTGCTACTTATTCTCCTAGTATTTCAAATAAAAGTGTTGCTCCTTTTGAATTGATTCATTCTGATGTTTGGGGGCCATCTAGAGAACCCACTATGTCGGGTATGAGATACTTTTTGTTGTTTATTGATGATTGTACGAGAATGTCATGGGTTGCTCTTCTAAAAACCAAAGATGAAGTCTTTCCAGCTTTTCAAACTTTTCGTACTCTAGTTCAAACACAATACCATAGCACCATTAAAGTCCTTCGTTCTGACAATGGGGGAGAATATGTTAATCATGTTTTCCAAGAGTTTTTCAAAACCCATGGGATTGTTCACCAAACCACATGTCCACAAACACCAAAACAAAATGGAGTGTCTGAAAGGAAGAACCGTCATTTACTTGATATGGCTCGTGCCCTTCTCTTTAGTGCTCATATGCCTAAGTATCTTTGGGGCGATGCTATCCATGCTTCCTCCCATCTTATCAACCGTCTTCCATCTAGTGTCCTTCAGGGCAGAATTCCATTTGAGGTTCTTGCATCTCATGTCTCCTTACCTTCATTTCATAATCTTCCAGCTCGTGTCTTTGGTTGTGTTGCCTTTGTCCATGTTCCTAAAAACCAGCGGTCTAAGTTGGATGCCCGGGCACTTAAGTGTGTCTTTGTTGGCTACGGAGGGTATCAGAAGGGGTACAAGTGCTATCATCCACCTACCAGGAAGTACTATGTCACTATGGACGTTACCTTCTTTGAGGACATGAGTTATTTTTCCTCTTCAGATACAGCTCTTCAGGGGGAGAATTCATATTTTGAAGAACTGTATCATGGAGAGGGGGAGGAATCAGAAGGAGGAGAAGAAGAAGTCACACAGGCAGGAGGTATTTTGACGGATCCAGTTGAAACCATCAGCTCGCCACCTCTTGAAGCAGTAGCTCCAAACATCCAGGCACCAGTTTCTATGGCTGAAAATGAAGTTGAAGACACAACTGCCCCTCCTGCCATCGCTTCTACCCCTGACCCACAGCTTCCTGGTACTGAAGATCACTCATTTGAGGTATGTCCACCCACTAGTACTAGTAGTAGTAAGTCTAGTGTTGAGCAATATGTGTTACCAGCCAAAAGATATGAACCTACTCTTACTGCCAAATTAAAATACCCAGTAGCCAATTATATGTCCACTAGGAGGTTGTCTAAGTCATATGAATCATTTGTGAATCAAATATCAGCTGTATCAGTACCTAACAAAGTGCAGGATGCGTTGGGGGATCCAAAGTGGAGGAAGGCAATGGAGGAAGAGATGGAGGCGTTGCAGAAGAACAATACTTGGCAACTTGTGCCTCCATCACAAGGCAAGAAGGCTGTTGTCACAATATACTTGGCAACTTGTGCCTCAACTTGCCTTGTGCCTCAAACAGTCACCTCGTGCTTGGTTTGGAAGATTTTCACAGTTCATGCGGAAGGTTGGTTACAGGCAGAGCAACTCAGACCATACCTTGTTTCTCAAGCATCAACAAGGGAAGGTAACAGCTCTAATTATTTATGTGGATGATATGGTAATCACTGTTAATGATACTGTTAAGCTGGATAGACTGCAGAGACAGCTAGCCTCTGAGTTTGAGATGAAGGACTTGGGTGAGCTTAAGTACTTTTTAGGAATTGTCGTAGCCAGGGGGAGAGAAGGAATCTATCTGTGCCAGAGGAAGTATGTTCTTGACTTGCTGACAGAGACAGGTTTGTTGGATTGCAGACCTATTGGCACTCCTATTGAGCAGAACCATTATTTAGCTGAGTATCCAGATCAGGTACCTACTGATCGAGCTCGCTATCAGAGGTTAGTTGGGCGCTTGATTTATTTGGCTCATACTAGACCAGACGTTGCATATGCAGTGAGTGTGGTGAGTCAGTTCATGCATAATCCGAGTGAGAGTCACATGGATGCTGTTATGCGAATTCTGAAGTACTTGAAGTCAGCTCCAGGATGGGGAGTACTGTTTTCTAAACACAACAACATTCTTGAGGTTTGTGGCTTCACAGATGCAGATTGGGCTGGAAATATCACAGACAGGAGGTCAACATCAGGTTACTTTACCTTTGTGGGAGGTAATTTGGTTACATGGAAGAGTAACAAACAGAAAGTTGTGGCACGTTCTAGTGCTGAGGCCGAGTATAGAGGTATGGCTCACGGAGTGTGTGAATTGTTGTGGCTGAGAAATCTGTTACGTGATCTGGGCTTCAAACTCAAAAATTCCATGCAGTTGTATTGTGACAACAAGGCAGCTATTGACATATCACAGAATTCAGTACAGCATGATCGTACTAAGCATGTGGAGGTTGATCGTCACTTTATAAAGGAGAAGCTAGATGCTAAAATTATTAGCTTTCCTTTTGTTCCAACTGAAGAGCAACTTGCAGATGTACTTACCAAAGGAGTTTCCAGGAAGGCGTTTTATGACTCACTAAGCAAGTTGGGCATGGTTGATGTATATGCGCCAACTTGAGGGGAAGTGTTAGTGTGAGTCATCGTTCCCTATTTAGGAATAGACTACAAGGGAATATATTGTTGTAACTACTTACCTTGTATATGTTGTGTAGTACAGTAGTACACAATAGTTGTAGTATGTTGTAGTACGATTGTAATCTGTTTATATACACCACAGAATGGGTGTAATAATATATCAGAAAATTCATTCTCTTAACCTTGTTCTATTTGACTGTGAGGAGATTGTATGCCAGGGCATCTCATGATTTGATACCGCAAGCGATTTTAGCAACCCAGCGTCTCATTCAGCTTGATAACAGGGGGCGAGAGCCAGCCAAGGCTGCTGCTAATTCATCTTCGAATGTTAACAGACCGAGCAAAGCTAAGAAACATGAAATCCTTTTGGTCTCAAAGTAATGTGAGTAGTGATTTGGTTTGTATTGTATTTGGCTTTTGCAGATTGCAAGTAATGGATGTTTTATAGGATATAGCTATTTATCCAAAAGTTGAAAAGCAGTTTCGATATGTTTATGTTGTATCTATCAGATTAGTGTTCGTGCTTATAGATGCTAGAAGTGACAAATATTCGATCAAAGAGGGCATGCATCACTTATTGTATTACTTACATACTGAGCTGCATCACCAAACATTCTTCTCACTATAATGTCTTGATGTTGGGCCGTATTTTGGGAGGTATAGCCACATCACTTCTCTTTTCAGCATTTGAGTCATGGTTTGTTGCTGAACACAACAAGATAAGGGATCATTGGATGGTCATTTTGCCAGTATCTTAGAAATGCCTATAACTATCAGGTTGTAACATGTGATTAATAATATGGTCTTTTTGTCATTAGAGGATAATAGTAATATGAAGGTTAGCCTATAAACAAAAAACTTGCTTCAGGTGCAAACTCGATCCGTTGCTCTATATTTCATTTTGATAATTAATTTTAGTAGGCCATGATTTTGATACTGATGGCTCTATAGGGTGAGTTGTTTCAGAGCTGTGCAGTCATTTGAATAGCCTGCATTTAAACTGTAAAGTGTAAACTGTGTTTTCCTAAGGTACTCTTTTCGCCACCCTCAACTCATATATTCTAACAACGTTGACACAAAAGGCATATATATTAAGAAAAATAGCATCAGACATCCAAGAAAGGATAAACAAGGCTTAGAGTTTGTCATCATCGATAGCAATTCAGTTAAATTTTCCAAATCCCAACTCCCAACTCCCAAACCCCAAACCCCAAACCCTAAACCCTAAACCTTAAATTTTCCAGTTATTTGGGAACTACAATAGTTCTCCTAGCTAATCCGTATTAAATGTTGTTTAACAAATTTCAAAACAACAGGATATATTCATTACCAAGATCCTCCTAACCCCTAAACCGTAAACCCTAACCCTATTCCCTAAAAATTTATATATTCATCATGAAGCTCCTCGATAAGATATTTCTTCCTCAATGAAATATATGTTTCTCGATAAGATATCTACTCTTCTCCTCGATAAGATATTTCTTTCTCAACGAGATATCTCCTCCTTCACAGGATATATGCTCCTCGACTACATATGTCTTTCTTGACAAGATATCTGCTCCTCGACTACATATGTCCACCTTGCAAGCCAACAAATAAGAAAAGAACTCAAATGCATGAATATTAGGATATTTAAAACGATTAACCAGTAAACTCTATAAAATTAACATGTTAAGAAAAAACTAACAATATGCATATCAAACTAGCACGGTCTTCTTTACCAAAAGCAACAAATGCAATCTCTACTGACACACTGCTTATAAATTTAGATTTGAAGGGAAAAAAGGGCCTTATAGTGAAAAGTCCCTCACACTCAAACTTAGCAATGAGGTCTCTTTGTGTTGCAACTGTTATGCATTTGAGGAAATGTGTTTTAATTCAGTCATTGAACCTTACTAATTTGACCACTGGACATGAGATTCACGTGCATCTTAACTTACAAAAAAATAAAAGGTGTACCGGAGTTGTTAAAGAAGTAAATGTAACGGCCAAATTTGTGATTTTTGAACCCCATAGATCAATTAAGTTTTTTTGTCAGAACAGAGGACCAAAAATATGTTTTGCCGTTAAATAATTGCAAAATTGAGATGCTGAATCAAATGGGTAATCAACTCAGCTGGAAGAAAACAAACTGTAGAAACTTTGTAACCTCAGAAAGTAGTCGAGAAGTGAAAAATAAGGATCAAAACTTTCAAGTTCATTGCTTCATTACTCTATTCATATCATGTTAAGCAACTGGTAGAAGCCTATAAGCTAGCTGAAAAACATAAAGCAACTACAAGCCTAACAATTGACCAAATTCTGTCCCAACAAAATATCAATACCAAACCGAAAATTCTACAATGCTCCGAGCATACCATGCTTGGGCACGTCAGCATCTTATGGGTCGTCGGATATATGCTCCTTTATGAGTTATGACCATAGGATTGAGAGAATCATGGCCATAGGATTGAGAAACCGGGTAACCTGTGAAACCTGAAGGAAGAGTCTGTTCTGACAAAGTAAAATTCATGGATGTACCAACAGCCACTTTCCACGGATCGGAGTAAAAGGAGTAGAGAGAGTGAGAGTTTTGGAAGAGGAGTGGGAGCTTGCTGCCGAAGCAGATAGGATTAGATAAATCTCAAATACGATCGACAAACAGAGGCACTCTATCTCAGACCCTCAATTTTTGTGTCTACTCGCAGCAGCAGCTAGCCGAGTGAGTTTTTCTTAAATTCTGTAAATTTCAACTCTCTAGTTTTGCGACTCTCGTTCTACATCAATTTTCTGCTCTCTGTTTTACAAATCTTGTTACAAAGCTAAAGAGTAGATCTTTTATATATGACTTGCAAATAATTTACAATTTTGTGGATTTTGTGTGATTGCTGCTAAATGGGTATGATCTAAATGTATATATGCAATGGAATTCATTCGAGTTTCATGAGGAGATGGAGATTGTAAAATACACAATCTGATTATACATGAATTGTTAAACTTTATGTTTTTGAATAAGATAGTTGGGTACGTTGGGTATCCTAATTCTTAGGAAGTCAGTTTGTTTACCAAGTCTTTAGGAGTGAAGTTGAGTAGGAGTCTTGTTTTGATTTACTTCCTTAATTTATGTAAAAGCTGTTCCAAGTGCAGTCTATATATGTAATTGAAACAGAGGAAATAAGATAGGCTTTTGAGTCGAATTGCTCAGTAACCTTTCAGTTACAATTCTCTCTTGCTTTTAACATGAATTGCTCTTAAATCCTAGAGTTGAAATTGGAAATTGAAAATTGAAAATTTTCCAGTATGTAAGTGTTGAATGTTGAAAATTTTGCTGAATGAGTTCGTTTATGACAACAGGTTATTTGATAAAAGAAGACATGAATTCAGAGCATGCTAGTTCCTGAGACGGAAGATTGAACATGCTAGGTTGCAAGTTTATAATGCCGCAACAACAAACTTTTGCACGAAGTGATGGTGTATTTTCTTGGGATGCAACTTCTGATTTCAAGTTCTGATCTTAGGTGCGTCTTTTCGATTTAGTTTATACAATGAATTGATATTTTCTGCTGTTTCTGTGATGGAAAGTTTTTATGAGTTATGACCAACATTCTTTCTGTTTATCTTTTGTTGCAGGTTTATAATGCAGCAACAACAATCCTTCTGTAAACGGATCAAATATATTGCCACTTTGGTTTTTGATATTAACTGTGCCTGAAGTTTATTTCTAATGTGAAAACCTAATGAGGGTGGTTGTTTAAACAGATGTTCTACTAGCAGACAAAAATTACCAGTCAGTTGTCAACCATATCATAAGCTTCTTGCAGCAGCAGCAATCCGTAGTGGCAATTTCGATGTTGAAGTTGAAGGATGACAAATTGGTGATTTATTATTTCCATGCCATATTCGCGTGGTTGGATCTTCATTTTCTCTTGTTACATTACTAGAGGTGGCTCCTCCTTTTATAGTATAATTACTGTGTTCTGTTTGAAAATACAGGTGTATATTCAACTGTTTGCTGTATCATGCTTGGATCTTCTCATTACTATTTATAAATCTATATGCCATTGCTTGTTCTTTTGGAAGCTATTCGTCTTTCTTGTCATACAAGATTATGACCTTTTATCTCTAAGCCACATGATAAGACTACAAATGTGTGGCAATTTTGCTTAATGCACCATACCTGTTGGATAACTTTGTTTCCAATCTGTGAAATTGGTGGCAAGGCTGTGCCAAATATATGCTACAAGCAAGGGAGACCTATTTTCTACAATATTGCAAGTTTTGGGGTATGCAGCAAGCAATAATGAGAGCATATTATGGTCTCTAAGTCCGATGGTGATGGTAATAAGTTCATTTTCTTCATTTCTTATGGATGAGAGGAACAAAAAACTGATACTGATCGTTTTTTGTTTCTCCTTTTATACAAAAGTATATTCATCCACATACAAAGGACAATCAAACAAGAGAAATTCAGCAGGTGCCATAACATCATTTTCATGGAATTGATGACAGAAACCAAGAGTTAGACAGAGGTAGCCTCAAAAAATGAAATCTCAGAAAACCTCATGATCACTAAGGCTATGTTTGGGGGGGCTTTTTTGCTCCCCTGCTTATAAGCACAAGAGCATCATGCGTTTGGTAACTGAGCTTATTCTCAGGCTTTAAAAAAAGCTGCCCCAGCTTCTGTCTAAAAGCAGAAGCTGGCTCCCCCCAGCTTTTAAAAGCCAGAAGCTCGGTCGGTACTGTAGCGGTAATACTGTTCATTAATGAATTTTTGAAAATCCCGTTTTGTATCCTCCGTTGGCTGAAACAATTACAGCCATCTGCCACCCACCCTCTATCAGTCTCTCGATCCCATCTCCCATCTCCCTCTGCTCTCTCTCCCACTCCCATCTCCCTCTGCTCGATCCCATCTCCCATCTCCCTCTGCAACCCAGAAACAAACTCGTCAAAAGTTGATTAAATCGGAAAACTAATCATACTGGGGAGTTAAGCATGACGAGGAGGTGGGTTTCCCTCTGCTCTCTCTCCCACTCCCATCTCCCTCTGCTCGATCCCATCTCCCATCTCCCTCTGCTCGATCTCCCATCTCCCTCTGCAACCCAGAAACAAACTCGTCAAAAGTTGATTAAATCGGAAAACTAATCATACTGGGGAGTTAAGCATGACGAGGAGGTGGGTTTCCATACCAAATTCAGCCTAATCGGTCGCCGGAAGTTGCAGTGGTGGCCGGAGAAAGTTCGGGGCTTCTCGTCGTCGATTCTCCGTCTCCGTTCAATGCATGGACGATCTAAGGACAGAGGGCTGCTGGCGACGGCGAGACGAAGACGATGGTGTATGAGCGCCGGCCGGAGGTGACCTGACGGTGGAGAGCCAGCCGGGTCGCGGTGCGTCTCGGGCCAGAGAACTCTGGTTCTCTCCCTCTCTCGATCCTTCTGGTGTTCCCATTGATGAAGGCTCATATATATATATATTGGTGCAATTAACAATGGACGACCCTGATCAAATGGTGGAGGAAATGGATGGCCAGGATTGCTCTAATGAAATTTATACAAATATTAATCATTTACCAAATAATTAATGCAAAATAATCTATAATGTCCAATTTGGTCATTCTACAAATAAAAAGCACAAGCCAGTTTAGTTTACCAAACACTTTGTCACTGCTTTTGCCACTGACAGCACTTCTAAAAAGCCAGTTTACCAAACACTCAGCAGCTTTGCTTTTCAGCCACTTATTCTTAGAAATAAGCAGAAGCCAGCTTTTTCTCAAAGAACAGCCATACCAAACATAGCCTAAGATGGCATCTTGCAGGGATGTACTCGAGCTTGCTTGAGAATGCAGTCATTTCATCTGGCACATATACTTGCTCTTCTCTTCCTCCTATAGTAGCAGCAACTGAAATAGAATACAAAAGAACAAATGTTTCTTGAACTCAACTCTTTTAACTAACATCAATTTTCTACGTACAATATTCCAATTCTAAACCAAATATTAAGACAATAGTTCAAAGAAATTCAGCTTTCTACATTGTGATGTAACTAAAATGAAGGAAAAATGCTCATATACGCCATCTTTCATATTAGGGTTTGCAACTTGTCAACTCTAGGGAAGGCCGCTTTCACAGACTCAAGTTTATGGTTGTAAAACTTTAAAGCAAACACAAACAATTAGGCATGAACATATCTCAGTCTACCATTAATTTCCTCCTGTTAAACAATAATCACAGAACTTTCTATAAGCAAGATTAGCATGAAATAATTCATTGGAAGCCAATTAAAGTGATTCTTCCCTATCGCAACAAGAACAAACTGAAAAAAGAAAAGCTCAGAAAACCAGTTCCAACCAAAAAGATACATGTTTTTAACATCTGCATATTCACAACTTGCTTTTCATACACTATTATACGTACCTATGGTGAAAAACAAATATACCCAAACTTCAAAACGGTATTTGTACACAAAAACACAGTGAGGCCTCTTTCGAAGAATCATATTGTCCTTGACTTATGGAATACTAATTGAAGAAAAATCACCACATTTCAGCTTGGAAAGTAAGATTGACATTCAACATTCAAGCAATACAGGCCAATGGAAACCGAAAGTCACCATGATACTCCAAACTCTCAGCAAACAGTTCAGATTTGCTTTTTATATAAATTTAATTTGCTTTTTATATCAATTTACCAATAACAAACAATATGGAAAATGTTTCACCTTCAAGACTTGGCTTGGAGTTGCATTTCATCCATCGATTTTGGTCTCCGTGAAATAAGACTCCCATCTTCTATTTCTTGTCCATTGAATACCTATTGTGAACTTGGATTGCGACCTGCAGAGCATAAAAGTAAAAGTGGATTTCGTAAGATGAAATTGGTACTCAGGATGGAGCTAGTTCGAAACAAAGAACTGCTTCATTTCCAAACACGACCGTGAAACTGGAAATCAAATAGAAACCCAGCCCTAAACATGAAAGTCCACAATTAAGACTTATGGGTAAGGAATTAGATGCTAACCTTGCTTTTCTATCCCTTGCTACAAGATGGGAGAACTGAATCTGAGGGGAAGAGAGAGAGAGAGAGAGAGATGAAATGGCTCATGTATTTTGATGTTTAAAGTTGTGAGAGAATTTTCTCTTTTCTTATTGAATCAATGAGAAGGAATATGAAAGTAGAGGGAATGGGAATTTTAAATTTAACTGCAAATTTTGCCGCCATGAATTGAATTCCTTCCTTATTTCCTTCTCATAATTTTATTTAAACGTTTGGTTTAAATTTGAGCTAATTCTGAAACTCTGAAAAATCATAATAAATAGCTTTAGTGTCTAAAAATCTTTTTTGAAAATTCTCACGGATTCATCTCGTCCCGTATCTTTATATCGAATCCATTAATTGAAGATTTCATATCAAAAAAATTTCAGAAAATATTACCGACTTCTTTAATAATCACAGAGACCATAGATTCAATTCATGACAACTAATAAACTAGTTATACCACATTAGTAGACATAAGAATTTTGTGCGATTCAAAAAGTCAAAATTAGAAATTGATAAATTTAACATTACTCATCTATTTATAGCATATTGATAGGTATTGTGTAAATAAATTAACCCGATTCGCCGTCATTTCGACAGGAAATAAACCGGTCAACCCTTTAAAAGCTTCTACTTCCCTAAGGGGAGCCGACCCTTGAGGAGATAAAATTTCCTAAATTTTTACATTAGTTGATACAGCTCCTACCCACGAGAGCGTGAGAGCTGACAGATCTAAAATACTAAGTTATGAGTGAGCGGTTATGAGCATATTAGTTTTATGTGGTATTTAAGGTTTAGTGTTGACCTACTAGATCGAGACCAGAACGACGACAAAAATAGTTGAAATTTTGACCATAATTATATCTTCTTATCATGATAACATCTGACGGTCAATTTTGATAAAGTCTATTTCCTCCACATTATTCCTCATGTAAGGTATGGTATTGATACAACTAATAAACAAGTTATATCACATTAGTAGACGTATAAGGATTTTATGCGATCTAAACAATCGAAATTGGAAATTGATAAATTTAAATTACCCGTCTAATTATAGTGTATTAATAGGTATTATGTATAAAAAAGTAACCCCATTCGCCGTCATTTCGACATGAAATAAACCAGTCAACCCTTTAAAAGTTTCTACTTCCCTAAGGGGAGCCGACCCTTGATGAGATAAAATTCCCAAAATTTTTACATTAGTTGATATAGCTCCTATCCACGAGCGTGAGAGCTGACAGATCGAAAAAATAAGTTACGAGTGAGCGGTTATGAGCATATTAGTTTTATGTGGTATTTAAGGTTTAGGGTAACCTACTAGATCGAGACCCAAATGACGATGAAAATAGCTGAAATTTTGACCATAATTATATCTTCGTATCATGATAACATCTGATGGTCGATTTTAATAAAATCTATTTCCTCCACATTGTTCCTCATGTAAGGTATGGTATTGATACAACTAATAAACAAGTTATATCACATTAGTAGACATATAAAGATTTTGTGCGATCTAAACAATCGAAATTGGAAATTGATAAATTTTAAATTACCCGTCTATTTATAGTGTATTAATAGGTATTATGTAAAAAAATTAACCTCATCTGTCGTCATTTCGACATGAAATAAACCGGTCAACCCCTTAAAAGCTTCTACTTCCCTAAGGGGAGCCGACCCTTGATGAGATACAATTCTCTAAATTTTTACATTATTTGATATAGTTCATACCCACGAGAGTGTGAGAGCTGACAGATCGAAAAAAGAAGTTGTGAATGAGCGGTTACGTGCATATTAGTTTTAGGATTAATTACAGTTTACCCCCCTGAGGTTTGGGGGTGTCATCATTTCACCCCCCAAACTCTCAAATTCACTTTTTTACCCCCTGAACTTTCCAATTTCAATCAGTCGTGTCCAATTTCTCCTATTCCGTCCAAATTGGACTTTAACTCTGACTTTTGAGGGGTAAAATGGTCATTTCAAGAAAAAAATAAAAATAAATAAATAAATTCTTTTCTTTTTTTTCTGTTTTTTTTTTATTTTTTTTTTATTTTTTTTTTTTATGTTTCTTCGTTTTTTTTTTTTATAAATTTTATTTTGTCTTCAACCTATACACCACAAGTTATAATAGGTTTATAAAAATAAAAAAATACTCTAGGTGGTTAAAAGCCGCTCGTTGGTCTACGATATTTGTTATATATCTCCGATAAAGTGAAGAATTTTAGGATATATCCCCAATAAAGTGAAGAAATATATGTAAAAAATAATTTTACATTTTATCTGTAAATAAATATCTGTATATCCCCAATAAAGTGAAGAAATATCTGTGTAAAATCATTTTTGGTCTACGATATTTGTGATATATCTCCAATAAAGTGAAGAATTTTAGGATATATCCCCAATAAAGTGAAGAAATATCTGTAAAAAATGATTTTACACTTTATCTGTAAATATCTGTATATCCCCAATAAAGTGAAGAAATATCTGTTTAAAATCATTTTTTACAGATAAAGTGTAAAATTATTTTTTACAAATATTTCTTCACTTTATTGGGGATATATCCTAAAATTCTTCACTTTATCAGAGATATATCACAAATATCGTAGACCTGCGAGTGTGTAAAATCATTTTTTACAGATATTTATTTACAGATAAAGTGTAAAATTATTTTTTACAGATATTTCTTCACTTTATTGGGGATATATCCTAAAATTCTTCACTTTATCGGAGATATATCACAAATATCGTAGACCAGCGAGCGGCTTTTAACCACCTAGAGTATTTTTTTGTTTTTATAAACCTATTATAACTTGTAGTGTATAGGTTGAAGACAAAAAAAAAAAAAAAAAAAAAAAACAGAAAAAGAAAAAAAGAAAAAAAAAAACGAAAAAACAGAAAAAATAAATAAATAAAAAACTAATTTTTTATATATTTTTTATTTTTTTTGTCTTGAAATGACCATTTTACCCCTTAAAAGTCAGAGTTAATGTCCAATTTGGACGGAATAGGAGAAATTGGACACGACTGATTGAAATTGGAAAGTTCAGGGGGTAAAAAAGTGAAATTGAGAGTTTGGGGGGTGAAATGATGACACCCCCAAACCTCAGGGGGGTAAACTGTAATTAATCCTTAGTTTTATGTGGTATTTAGGATTCAAGATTGACCTAGTAGATCGATACCCAAACGACGACAAAAATAACTGAAATTTTGACCATAAATATTTCTCCATATCATGATAACATCCAACGGTTGAATTTGATAGATTATATTTCTCTACCTTATTGGTTATGGGAGGCATACTTTTCCATATAACTAATAATTAAGTTAGACTACATTAGTAGGCATACAAAGATTTTGTGCGATCCATATAATCAAAATTGAAAATTGATAAATTTGAGATTACCCATGTATTTATAGCGTAAAAGAAATCATACCAGCTGAAGAAGCAGAAGCAGATGCAGAAGATCCGAAGTTAATATACTGATCCTCAGGTTTCCAATTGGTACCATTACCATTACCAACAAGCCCTGATCTTTGCATGGGCACATGAACATTCGAAGTGGACCTCTTCCTCTGCTTCTCCCGAGCCTTGTGGTTCTGGAACCAATAAAAGACGTTCTTGCCCTCAACCTTTCCGTACTGTTTCAGCTGGAGACAGATCCTCTGAACCTGCTCTACAGTTGGGGACCTAACTCTGTTGTTGTAGTAAAGCTCCTTGAGGATTCTTATCTGATCTGTAGTGGGAGTCCACCTAGTACTGCTCCGCCTGCAAAGCATGTTAGCACTACTCCCGACTGCTTTGTTGCTTCCTCCATCCTCGGTTGGTTGCTGGGTTTGTGGTTCCATTGGTGATAGGTTGAGAAAATGCGAGAATTGAAGAGTGGTGATGATGAGTAATTAAGAAAGATTGCTGTTAGAAATATTGGGAAGGACTGAAGATCTTAGAGAGAAGGATTGAAGTTGACAGAGAGGTGTTCGTAAAAAAGGAAGGGTATTGTTGAGGATCTGAAACTCAGAGGAAGGTTTTTCGCGTGAACGTTCCCATCCCCAGAATGCCCCTATTTATAGGAACAAGGCATGCAAATCTCCACCCTTGGATGGACAGTCGAAGAGTCAAACTAAGTGTCAGTAAATTTTAATTAAAGTTGCCCTAAATCTCGGAAAAGAAGGGATTATTGGAGCACGGGGGAACCGAACGGTTTTCGAGGAGGTAACTGTTCTATTTTCAATATTATCTTCTCACGGTGGAATTAACCGAACGGTTTTCGAGGAGGTAACTATTCTATTCACGAAATTATTTTTTCACGACCGTTGTTTTTCAACGAGTGATTAATGCCCTAAATCTCGGAAAAGAATGGATTATTGGCGCGCGGGGGAACCGAACGGTTTTCGATGAGGTAACTGTTCCATTTTCAATATTATCTTCTCACGGTGGAGTTTTGAGTTAGGGCCAGCAAGTGGATCCAAAAGATGAATATTAGTTAAGAAATAAAGATGCCGTCGGTATTACAAGAAGAATATATATATATATATATATATATATATATATATATATATATATATATATATATATATATATATATATTGTACTACAATTGGGCCTAAGGAAATCACTACTATAAGTCATAAGAGGCCTAAAGTGGCCGGCCCGCAAAATCAAGCTTAACATAAAGCACCTCAACCTAGAGGCCTGCAGCAAGGGCCCCGTTTTCAATCAACAAGGCTCGTTCTTCAGCTTGGGTCAAGCGCCGAGTCAATTCTTTGGAGGCAGCCAAGGGAGCGTCCAGTTGGGCTTCCTCCGCGCTGAGCTCGTTGTTCACATGGGCCAAACGAGCTTGGAGATGTCGGATCTGGGCTTCTAAGTCTAACTTCTGGAGCCTTATCTCCCCCATGCGAGTGGCCCGATTATTCAAGGTGCCGCGAAGAGTCTCCATCTGACTAGCGAGGTTATTCCGTACCACGCGGGCGGCACGAGCTCGAGCCTCCATGGCAGATTGGCGAGCGTGGGCCACGTCAAGGTCTTTCAACAGCTTCTCTATAGTGTCGAGCTGAGTTGGATTGACCGCATGCTCTCGAAAAAGGAACACAATGGCTTCCCAGATCCTAGGGAGTTCTTCAGGCCCCAGTCGCCGCTGTCCCAAAAGGTTTCAAAGCTCTGTCCTCGCTAGTGCAGTAGCGGTAGGAGGAGTTTCCTCAAGGATTCGAGCTAGCTTTTCAAGCCTAGTGGGAGGAGGAGGCGGAGGATTCACAGCACGATCATAAGTCACCAATGCTAGAAGGTTGATTGGTTCCTCAATTCTTTCATCTTCAGCATAATTTCCCTCAATGACCCCCTGAGCTTGGTCAGACATCTCAGCCGCGGGAGACTCTGGAAATTCAATGCGAGGTTCATCAGTAGAGTGTTGGAAACGAGCAGCTCCGAGAGCAGAACCTTCCGCCTCAACGCTCGCCTCGTCTATTTCTGAAATCAAAATACCACCACTGCTCGGCTCATCCCCGAAACTTGGGATGTACGACCCGCCGACCAGAGCTTCGGCGTCAAGGACCACCTCCTCGGTACAAACAGAATCCTGGTCAGGTTCAGAAATGTCAAGGAGCGGGTTTGGATATAAAGGGAAATGGAAAGCATTGGCCAACAGTGGCATACCTCTCGAGCTGTCGGGTCGATATCTGGTACGTGGTCACCAAGAGGAAGAGGCCCCGCTTCATTCATCTCTTGGACCTCTAGTGCCGCGGGAATCTCTGTCGTCATTAGTTCCTCATAAGTGGCAGAAGCCTCAGAGTGGCTTTCCACGCTTTCATGCTCCAGGGAGTCGTCATCAGAGATCGTTATTAGAATAGTAGGACCTTGCGGATGCTCTGTAGATGTGGGAGAGGGAAGAGGCGCCACGGGGCTAGTTGTTGCTTGAACTAGCGAGAGAGTTGGCTTTTCTGCAGCGGCTGAGGATCCAGTCTCGCTCAAGTGAGAGGGATCAGTGGTCCTCTGACGGACCTGTCAAAAGATACATAGTGAAGATCTTGCCCATTTGGGTTTCACAACCAAAATCAATTGGCAATGGATAAAATTGACCCAAATTCTTATAAATCAACAGACTATGTTCCCATTTTCTTATAAATCAAGTTTTTAAGGGACTAATTGACTAATAATATGCCATGATCTGACGGGCATGGCATAGTTGCATCCATAGTCTTAAATTCCCTGAGTGCATCAATCAGTCGCTACTTGCATCCTGCCAGCTTTGTATGTATCAGACTAATGATGACAACACAACAAAGACAAGCACAATGACTAATGGAAAGAAATAGTGACGGTTACGTCCCGTACCTCAATTTACACTTTTACCAATCATTCGGACGATAAACGAAAATTTACTTTCATTTTAATTTTGTTTCGGTACTTTTGGGGGCATACAAAGTTGACTCTTTATTTCGTTTGTTATTTGAGAAAATTTTCTTCATGAAAGTTGTAGAGGATGTCAACCAAGTTCGTGGACACGTGGCACACTATAATTGGAGTTTGTATGAGTACGATATAGTCTGTAGAACTTGAAGAATTTTGTCGGAGTTTCAGGGATAAAATAGACATTTTCCAGCCATCCTATATTTATTGGGTGCCCTAATTGTAGGGGGGGACCCTGCTTTTTCTCAAGACGTATACTCTAAGAAAGAGAGAAACCAGTTTTTCGGGTCACCCGACCCGAATCGGAAACCTACTGGGTTCCGTGCCGTTCGGCCGTCCCAGGCCGCTGCACCGGCGCCATCTGGGGCACCTCCTCCTCCTCTATCGCTTTCCATTTGTGGTTTACTTCAAATCGAGCTTGTTTCGACGAATCGAAGCTTGAAAAATTCAAGGCCAACCCGTTTTCCTTCTCCGGTCGGTTCTTCGCCGTTCGGCTACCTCCGGACTCGCTATTAGTAGGAAAAAATGACCGTCTCCTCCTTCTCTTTGGTTTCTCAATGGTGGTTTGGACAGTGTGGCTCAGAGGAGGGAGAATCGAAGAGTTTTAGCCTGTGATGTCGATCGTGGTGGCCGGAATCAATCTCCGAACTCCGGCCACTTATGGGCCGCGCCACCACTTGGGCTTGGAAGCCCTTTTCCTTGCGAACCCAGCGCCACCGGTCTCGCCTCCCAATTCTACCAGAAGTCACTGGAATCGAGCTAAAATGCTTTGGCTCTTTTGAGGTAAAAATCGATCCCCTATCTTGAAATTGATCTCAAGTGTAGTTGAATAAGTTGTGCATGTTGTAGTGAACGTTTGAACATAAGCCTTGCAGCCAAATTTGGTGGTCGGAATGGCGGCGCGTGGTTTAGGGCGAGGGATGTACTGGTTGTTATAGTTATTGTTGTGGCACCAGAATAGAGTGGATGTACTGGTGGCCATTGTTGATGTGGTGGCACCAGAAGAGAGGGGGTACTACTGGTGGCCGTTGTTGATGTTGTAGCCCCAAAAGAGAAGGGATGTACTAGTGGTCACTGTTAATGATGTGATTGCTGTTTCAATAATTTGATTTTATATTATTGATGTGTGTTGTGATACGTATATGTATGATTGAGATTTGATGGGCTGTGACCCCTGTTACATATGAGTAGGTGGGTGGTTGAGGTTATGAAGAGCAGGTAGGTTCCAGGGGTCGAGAATTGTTTCATGTAATTAGTAGTGTTCAATTGTTTCTGCAGGGTTGGGTAATCCATTTTTAGGGGAAATTTTACTGAATTTTAGGTAGAATTTTGCCTAAAGTGGGCCCCACAGGACTACTACAGATTTCAGGGTGAAATCCGAGGCCGGTCCTATCAGTGACAACAATAAGTATAAATAAATGATGTGGAGAGGTGGGAAAATCTGTAGAAAATGAAAATTAAACGATTTTTAAGGCACTATCTAGCTATACTTTTGTTTTTTGGATTTTCGTTTTGGTGAAGGATGTAGAGAGACTGTGAGAAGAAATGTAGGAGAAATTTTCTAAGAATGAGGGATCAAGGAAAGGAATTCGTTGCTCCATCCCTCTTCTTTTTTCAACATTAATTTCAGCGACCTTTCTGGACTATCTTCTAAACTTGGAGAATTAATGCTGGGCCAAGCTCCACCCTGTCATGAAAAATACAGTCATCCATGTGATTTGAGATGTGGACTCTTACTTTGAATAGTTCAAAGTTGATCTGCAAATACATATTAGTGATTAATGAAGAAGAGTTTGAGACCTGTACCTGCGATCTGATCATATTGCATTGCATTGCAGCATCAGATGGAAGCTCGGAAAATAATTGACCATGAGTTACTCTTTCTCATCCAAGCAAGGACCAAAATTTCGAGTTTCGAGGAAATTTTGATGGTCCCGGAAACTGAAATTTCGACAGAAATATCGATTTCGGTAAATAATCAAGAAAAATGATGGAAATTTGAAGAAAAACATGGAAATTTTAAGTGAAACTTTAAGAAATGTTTATTCAACTATATTATCTACTCTATTTGAAAAGAATATATTGAACAAGCTTCATTTCATAGTGACTTGTAGTGATTAAGGGTTGAATTGGTATATATAGGATCACTGACAAACAACAATTATAGAATTTGACTTAATACAACCTAAATATTTATTATTAATTATGAAAATAAATTATAAAAAGCAAATACTTAGTAACCTTGAGTAACTAATTTTTTGTTCGAAAACAAAAAAGTGTGAGTGAGGAAGTAGAAATAGAAAGAGTGACATGAATATGTTGAAAATTTTTATATTTATAGAGTTAGAATTTCAAAAGGTAAGTTGAAAAATATTGGAGTGAAGTAAAGTGAATTTTGATAGTTGAATTAAAAATTTGCAACTCTTGGTATTGTGCTTTGTTCTTGTTTTATAACAAAAAAGAAGAAGGATAATTCATCAATTTTATATGTCCAGAACATACCCACTATATTAATAAAAAGATGTTAAGAATGAGGACAAGAGCATCCCAGCAGAGTTGGTCTTGGTGCTGGGTCTGTTCTAAGAGGGCAGAGGTTCGAAACCATCATCCGCACAATTGTTGAGAATTTTTTGTTTGAGAGCAACTCATGAAAATTTCAAAATGTCGCGATATTTTCTATAATATCCAATATATCGCGAAATATCGAGATATTTCGAAATTTTCGGACGAAATAATCATGGTATGTGGAGAAAATATCGCAGGTTAAAAAAAACGATAATTTCGGTGATATTTCACCGATTTTATCGAATTTTTAGTCCTTGCATCCAAGTTGGTTAACGTGCAGTGATTGCTTGGAGTGGCAATTATGGTAATTCTCATCATGATGAGTAGTAATACTCCAACAGCTCTCGCTGAACTCCATGAATTTCTGTCCATCATCGTAGATGAGGTCTTATTCAAATTTACATTCTTCACGTATTATAAACTCATAAAACTTTTTATTTTTTTATTTTTTATTTTTAACAAAAGAATGAATTAGGCAATATCAGTTCTTCGAAAGCAGACGATGTAGTGAGCAAGTCTCACTCTCAATCCCGAAGGAGAAGGATCAGCCACACTTTGGAACCCACCAATTTTTTATTATTTTTTCAAATTTTTTTTTATAAACTCATAAAGTTAATTCTCTTAATTGGTATGAATTTAAAGCATCCACTTTAATTATTTTAACGAAAATTTGACTACAAACTTGCTTGCCTCACCGGAGATGTTCTAAATTCCCAGAAAAGATTGACTATGATGATGATGTCTACAACCATAATGATGACGTATATGATTGTCGTCATTTTATCATGAATTGCATGGTGAGTGTGTATACACCTCGGCGGACACCTGATAACATAGCATCCATGAATACAAAAGTGTACAGAGTCTAGAGGAAGAAGACAAAGCTTACCAAAAGCTAGAGAGAGAGATTGAAATTCTCTGATCGTAATTGCATAGAAAATAATAGAGTAAGTCCAAATTATTACAAGCCAGCTTATTTATAGGAGACTACCAAGAACACACTCCACCTAACTTTCCTAAAAGCTATGAGTAACAAGCTGTAGTTTCACGTGGTAGCACAGTAATAGCCAACTTATTTTGACTAGAAAAGTTAGGAGAGAAATGACGGTGACTTGATGACTCGGTTAACACCTCCCCTCAATCTCAGTGGGGCTCATCACACTGAGATTGGTACAGTGCTCCTTGAACATAGGACTATGCAACCCTTTGGTAAAGGTATTAGCAGTCTGCTGTGATGTAGGAACATACTGCAGCAGTAGGTCTTGTCGTTGAACGCGCTCTCTTACAAAATGAAAGTCATTATCAAGATGTTTGATTCTTGAGTGAAACACAGGATTTGAACATAAGGCAAGAGCTGACAAATTATCACATTTGAGTAGTGGAGGTGCTGGTACCCGAACATGGAGATCACAGAAAATGTGTCTTATCCACGATATGTCAGCAGCAGTATTTGCAAATGATTTGTACTCAGCCTCAATCGAGCTCCTTGAAACAAATCCCTGCCTTTCAAATTGCCAAGAAACTTGACAGTGACCAAGATAAACTATGAGACCAGTAGTTGACCTTTTCTGATTTACTTCTCCAATCCAATCAGTATCACAATAACCTGTAATGCAAGTAGGAGATTTTCCATGCATGTTTGTAAAATAGGCCATGGTTGATAGTTCCTTGAAGGTATCTCAGTATTCTTTTCACAGAAGCAAAACAAGACAAGACATGACATACTGTGTTAACAGCATAAGCAATATCTGATCTTGTAAAAGTAAGATATTGTAGACCACCAACAATGCCCCTGTAAAGTATAGAGTTGGATAGAGTTGTTCCTTCATCTTTAGGTAACTGAGAATGAGGCAAACATGGTGTATTGTAATCCCTACAAGTTTCAAGATCAGCCTTCTGAATAAGCTCCTTGGCATATTTTTCTTGAGATAAGAAGAGTCCATTCTGGTTACACCCGATTCCAAATCCCAAGAAGAAAGATAATGGACCAAGATTTTTCAAGTCAAACCCATCACTTAACTCAGAAATGACAGATGTGATTCCAAGTTTCTCTGATCCTGCTATGACAATATAATCCACATACAATAGGAAAGCCACAACACTATGATCAGTAGTTTTCACAAATAGACTAGGATCAGAATGAGAGAATTTAAATCCTGGTGTAGGAACACCAACAGCAGCCATAAAATTCTTAGGTTCAACAGGATCAGATGCTTTCATCACAGAAGTAAAACCACAAAAGTAGGCAAGTTCATCAAGAAGATTGTGTTGTGCAACACAAGAGTAAGCACAGAAATCTTGAAAAGTCTTATGTTTGATGATACAATTCTTTGCTCTGGTTAACATAGAATGATTATTATAATCTTGAGCAATATCATCAATGAGTTGTAACTCATGTGGAAGATCACCAACAATATCAAGATTAGCATTCATACCTTGGGGAACAAAATTGTTATGCAAGTCTAGAGAGTTGTTATGAAGACTGGTAGAGATCTCACCAGACTGCACCAGTTCATCATTATCAACAACATTACTTGAATTGTTGTTTTCTACATTCTCATCACTAGTAGAATCAGAAGAACCACTACTTACTACCCCCCCTGCAGCCATAGATGGAGCAGTAGCTAATGGCTGAGAAGAAGCATCAAAGGGCAAGACTACTTGTAACTGATCAGAATGTAAGACAGGTAACATGAACTGTGAGGGAGGAGCAACACATGGAGATGAACAAGGCACAGAAAACTGGTATGTATCATTGCTTCTATGGTGGCAGTCCAGAGCAACATGGCCCTTGAGGCCACATATTTGACAAATGACAACAGTGTGAGAAGGGTGATCAGCAGGAACTTTAGTCCTGTAAAAACAGTACTGTCACGCCCCTGATTTTTAACACAAATAAAAATCGATATATAATCCCATAATTATACATGCGTGATCGTTCAGCCATCAATACAAACACCTGGAAAACTTTTTCCCTTTAAACTAAATACATATTGATGCCCTTAACCTACTATGTCAATATACACTCACCCCACAGAGTTATATACAACACAAGCTTACGAATTAAATTGTCAACAACAAAATAAAACGTAAGTACTCATCAGAGTTTACTACATAGCGGAAGTCACACAATGGCAAAGCCAACAAAATTTGCTTCCTACCGGTTCTGCTGCCAACCAGCTACCTCAGCTTCAGCTACGATTATCCTAACCTGCAGGATTAACCCCTACACCGTTTGAATGGTGCACCGGGTTGTCACACAACAAACCCGGTAAGCTTTTGCAAGCCCGTATGAGTAACTCAAAACAACTCACACCAAAATCACGGGATGAACCCCGCACATTTCAATCAAGAACCCAAATCACGCTTTGATCCCTTAAAACACGAAATAAAGGAGAACAACTCATACTTTAATTCCCATTCAAATCGAAATAAAAGAAAGCAACATACACCTTGGTTTCTTTTAAAACGAAACATAGAAAACAACACACTCCTTGGTTTCTATCAAATATAACATAGAAAACAACTCACACCTTGAATTCTATCAATTATACCAAATCGTACCATAGAAAGCAACTCACACCTTGATTTCTATCAAATATAACATAGAAAACAACTCACACCTTGAATTCTATCAATCGTACCAAATCATACCATAGAAAGCAACTCACACCTTGATTTGTATCAAATATAACATAGAAAACAACTTGCACCTTGTCCCCTTAAAAACCGTTAATAAGGAAGCAACTCACACCTTGTTCCCTAAAAACACGTAATGTCATGAGTTATCAATAACCAATTCTCGTTACCCCATGAATTACCTATATGGCAGACAGACTAGAGCTCTAACTGAAATCGTAACCACTCGTCCTGCTAAGGACGTGATTACCTATTTCCTGCCTTGGTCACCATCTGTGACATATGATTTCAGACCCCGTCTAGTCATAAAATCAAACATCAAGTAAGTCACACCTGACCTAAAAACGTTACAAACATCTAGTTTCGGCTTTCCCTATCCCTGCTCACCATCTGTGACCCTTGGTACAAGGACCAATACATTTAACATGTGTCACGCTTGACTCAAAAATGTAACATCAAACTCAATACTTTTCAAACAATAGAAAACATCTTTTTCCACAATATTGTTTCAATGAAAAGTCGCATTCAACAATAATATGAACACCATCATGCATATTATTTATCACACATCATCCACAATAATATACATATTTCACGTAAATATATATATACGTAGTCATTCGCTCAGGAATGCCTACTAATACCAACTATAGTTTGCAGTTAAATAATTAACGCCAAAGCAATAATGGTAATTCCGTTCATAATGAACCTTGTGAGATTACTCACCTCGAAACTCCCGCTGCGTCTTCAATACAGAACAAGACAGCCACACCACAAAACAACCGTCTAAGGATACCTCGTCATTACCTAATCACATACTGTTCAACTTAGCAACAATCCACAAATGATTTAAGTCCGAAACCCCTGTTTTGAACTAAAATCCCCAAAGTGACGCCAATCGAGGCGAAACCACATCCGAGACCACCCAATGTCTCTGGAATACTTCTACGATCGATATGCCAAAACCACAAGTCGATCGGATAGTCGGATCCTCACAGATCGAATCATCGAACGGTCCGAAACCGTAAAAACCCTAACATACTCATATGATCTCCAAAAATTACAAACAATATATTGAAATGCTCGTATCGACGAGTAGATCGAACTCAGGAACAAAAACTATCCCTGACATGGCCGGAAACCACCGGAAAAAACCACCACAGTGGCGGCGGCGCCGCCGGCCCAAAGTCGGAATTTGACAAAACTCCCAACACCAAAGTTCTTCATCTCAACTCCAATTTAAACTTTCATAACTACACCAAAGTCCAAATATGAACCAATCGATCAAATTTTACCTTAGAACAAAACAGCTCGATTGAAACCCTAGAATTTCAATTCCAAAATTCGACCTCCATGAGTTAAATCTATGTAAGCCACCTTGTGGGAAGCATCAACGTCCTCCGAGCTCCAAAAGCCCTCAAGAATCACCGGCATAGGTGGCCGGAATCTCCAGTTCCGACGAAGGCGATTTCGTCCCCGACTAGGCTTCTTCTCGGCCTTGCAGCGTCCACCACAGTTCAAATCGTGAAGAATCACTTCCACAGACGTGTAGAGGGGATTGAGGCGAAGAAAGCCCACTTGGAATCGCGTCCGATGGTGGCCAGAGGAGGAAGAACGAAGCCGGCGAAGACGGAGGCTGCGCAAGGGCTCGGGAGAGAAGAGGAAAGCTCGGGTTTCAGCGTCCACCACAGTTCAAATCGTGAAGAATCACTTCAGAGAATCTCAACGTATCAAAAGTCAACCTTGAACCCCTCCTAAATCCACACTTTTCGAATAAAAATTCGCCCGAAGCACTTCCGCTCCATCCACGAGCCACGAAATCGTCCAATAACCACAAATTAGATTCTGAAAAATCCTCGGAAAATAAATACGAATTTCCGGGGCATCACAAGTACACTGCAGTATGGCCCTTTTTTCTGCATTATTTGACACTCAGAGATTTGGTGGCACTTATTTGCTGTGTGACCTTTCTTATTACAAATCTGACATTCAACTCCTCTTTGACCCTTATAGTTTCCACCACTTGAATTATCATTGAAGCTAGACTTGCCACTGTTATTCCAGCTTGATTGTTTGAATGAATTATCAATCCATATACCTTTCCCTTTGACATTACCAAAAGAACTTGGAATCTGCCTTCTATCATTGAATGTAGTGTAGTTTGAATTGTTGCCTCTATAGGCGTTTCCTTTAGCTGCCAGTGCAGTCATAGAGGTCTGAGGAAATAACAGACAATCAATGTCTCTTTCAGCAGCCAACAATTGTGCTCTGACGTCCATCAAGGATATAGGACAGTCCCTTGCTCTAATGACAGTTTTAGTCATTGCATATTCATCTGGCAGTCCATTGAGGGTGACTACAACAATGTCTTCATCAATCAGGTTAATACCAACAGAACTCAACTGGTCTCTAGCATGCTTGATGCGCAGAAGATATTTGTCAATACTATCTGCACCTTTCTTGATAGTTAGAAGATCAGTTTTCAGTTGAATGATATTAGCCCTTGAGCAGGAGGAAAAATCTCTCAAGCAAAGCAAGCCAGGCATCGTAAGAGGACTTGCAACTAACAATAATCTCCATGATATCTTCATCCAGAGTAGCCATGAGAAGGCCAAGTAGTGCTTTATCAGTCTTCTTCCAAATCTTGTAAGCACTAGTGATTTCCCTTGTAACTTCACCTTGTTCAGTAAGAACAAAGCGAGGTGGACAGAGAAATGTGCCATCAAAGTAGCCAAACAAGTCAATTCCCTCTAGGACAGACTGAAACTGAAAACTCCATTTCACAAAGTTGTTCTCTCCAAGTCGAACAGTGATCATGCTCAACAGTGAGTTGATCTCAGATTGTGACACATCAATGATATTCATTTTATCACAAATCAACAGGTTATAGCAATTATCAGAAAGTTTTTCTACTCAACACATAAGTTTTGTTATCAATTGTTATACTATCACAAAGTTCACAAAGCAGGACTATGAACAGCTTTATCATCAACTTATAGATCTCATCATATGGGTCGTAAGAGTTAGATGCTTCACAATGAACATATGAGCAAAGCTACAGTGAAAATTGAGAGACCACAAAGTGAATAAAGGTCACCAGATGAAGCCATTGCTTGGAGTAAGCTTGAGACGAAGAGTAAGCTTGACTTGTAGAGTAAAATCTAGAATCACACCTTGATTTCCCCGAATTCAAATTAGAGTACCCAAAACAAGAATCACAGCCAGATTGAACATGTCACAATCTGAAGCTAATTGATCACCCTTTCTCTTTCATCCGTTTTACTGTCCAGCTCTCTGATCTCCCTTCCTTTTTTATTGTTGCTAGGCTAGGAAAGCTATGTTTGGCTGTTCTGAGGGTAGGAGGTATGTATATCTTAGTCAATTGTTTAAAACTGCGTTTGTGTTGTGGCTCATATTTGGCATAGCTAGCTGTTCAGATGATTCTTTACTGGAGTTGGAAAATATGTGTTCATTTTACTTGGGTGTTGTTTTGCTGACCTTCAGTTATTAATTTCTGTTTGCAGGTGATATTGGGGAAGAATGGTGTGGTGAATGTTTTGGAATTGGGTCCTCTCTCAAGACTTTGAGAAGGAAGGATTTGAATTATTGAAGCCTGGCATTGGAACCATTCTTATACCCATCTAAATTTTGCTCGTGTTGGTGTTGTATTTTTATTGCTGCTGTTTTTATTGTCTTAATGTTGTATTTTTATCGGAGTAGGACGAAAGTTGTTCTTATCGGAGTAGGCTCTAATAGGACCAAACGAAAGCCGTTATTATCGGAGTAGGCCCTAATAGGACCAAATGATGCGTCAATAAGAGTAAAAAGAAGCTCTTAGGTAAATAAATATTTATAGAAAATCATTTTTATTTATAAAAAAAAAAATTTAAAAAAAAAAAAAAACCGATTTGACCCGGACCGAACCGGTCGGTTCGGTTTCTGGTTTTGGATTCTCAAAATCAAAAAACCGAACCGAACCGAACCGAGTACATATTCGGTTCGGTTCTCGGTTTAGGGTGAAAACCGAACCGAAACAAACTGAACCCACCCCTACCCCAGACATCAAGAAACCTTCAGCGCCGCACAGCGGCTTTGGGGAGGGCTGCTGCCCTTCCACTCCTTCCCCTCCATTCAGTGGTGGAGCCAGAAATTTAAATTTACTGGGGCACGAAAAGAAAGTAATAATTTAAAATATAAAAAATCCTTTAAAATAACTCCAATGAGCTGTTTATATTATATGATTTCTGCAACATGATTAATTTTCTCTTCAAGTATTTTAAGTTAACAAAAAAAAAGAGTTTATAATTGACAAAAGAATTGGGAATTGTTATTGATGTTAATAAAATATATATATTTTTTAATAATTTCGTTATTGGACTTAACAATTTATAAGTAAAAAGAAAAATTAATAATTAATTATATGATTAAGTAAAAATATTATATGTTTATAATATTATTAGATTATCAAAAGTTCAAAACTTGGGTCCAAAAGGGACAACTGGTCTGCACTTCTTTCTTAGGTCTGAAAAAGAGAAAAAATTCAGGAAACCCATGAACCATGGGAATTGAACCCACAACCACAAATTTCAGAGCTTTGTGCTCTACCAACTGAACTGTACCATTATTCATTTGCTTATCTAGTTAATATATAACATATACGTTTTGAAAATCAAAACTGGGGCACGTGATCCAGTGTGCCCCTGTCTCCCTCCGCCTCTGCCTCAATTTCTCCTCATTTCTTTTTATAATTTCTTTTGAGATTTGAAGAACTACTCACACAAACCTTCAAGGATCCATCAAGGAGCTCAATATTCAAGATTCAATATTTGGGTATTTTGTGGGAATTGTAATTCAAGGCTAGTCATGCTAGCTTTATAGCTATTTGTGACTATACTTGTTTTCTCCTACACTTCTCTACTCTTTACTATTTGAATTTTGTAATTTAATTTGATGTTCATGAATATGGGTTGTGAATAGTTATTTTTGGGAGCTAAGGTTTCTAACTCTAGCTCAATTTTGATGTAATGGACATATTTTCAAGTGATAAATAATGTATTTTCATATGGGTGCACTCTAATTACTATGTCAAGTGATTCTTGATGCATAAATTTTAGGGAATTGACCACTCTCTTTGTTATGTTTTGAGATTTGTGTTGTGTGATACAATTGGTGGTTCTTTTGTTCACTAGCTTCATGTAATTAGTGTGGTGTGTCAAGTAGTTGCTTAATCGAGAATTAATGATTGCCTAAGTTTCTATTTTCTTGTGCCATTCGCCTTTAATCCTAGACGTTGTGGCCCTAACAAGGCATAATGATTAGGGTTAGAGAGTTCATTCTTGTCTTAGTCGGAAGAATGGATACCAAACGAGAGAAATTGACTTAGTGGCCTTAACCGGCATTAGGTAGAGAACTAAGTCATCGTTACATTCTAGGTTGTAACTATTGCATGCTTAAATCCCTAATTTCTAGAGCTCTACGCCTTTAATTTATGTTTTGGTAGCCCTAGTAAGGTACTAATTCATGAGTTAGAGAGTTTATATTTGTCCTAACAAAAAATATGAATACACTTAAGAAAATTCGGCTTAGTGGCCTTGACCAGCATTAAGTACGGGATTTGGTTCTCATGAAGATATGTTTGTTTGCTTGAAATGTGTTCGTTGCATTGAAATTACTAGAGAGTGATCCCTAGTACCCAATTCTATCTCTCTTTTATTTTTTTCTTTGTTTTTAATTGTTGTTGTTAATTTAGTTTTTGACTTAGTCTTTTTAGAAAATTACAATCACAATGTTTAATGACAATTTTTACCTCATTGTAAATAGTCATCATTAGGCTCTTAGTTTTGATTACGCTTTGGTGAAAACCAAAGCCGAGCATTGCTAAGGCTTGGTGCCTTAGATTAGCCTTTTTATTTGTTTTACTTTCCTTTATTTGCTTGTGACTTTAGTTCCGACTACCCAAGGATTGTGGGTTAGCCACTAATCCCCGTGGTACGATAATCTTGGGCATAATATTTCCCTATCTTGACAACGATACGTACGCTTGCGTAAATGTTTATCAAGTCATGTAATCTGTGTGATAGCTTTTTCTAACAGCCCTCACGTGCAAGACATTATTATACTGCTTACTAAAATGCATAAGGGCTAGAGAGGAGAGAGAAAATAACAAAAGTTAAAAATTTTCATGTTCACTTTTTTAGTTTAACTTACAAATAAGGGTTAATTACAGTTTACCCCCCTGAGGTTTGGGGGTGTCATCATTTCACCCCCTCTACTTTTAATTTTGACTTTTTACCCCCTAAACTTTCCAATTTCAATCAGCCGTGCCCAATTTCTCCTATTCCGTCTAAATTGGACGTTAAGTCTAACTCTTGAGGGCTAAAATGGTCATTTCAACATAAAAAAATAAAAATAAAATAAAATAAGTTAATTTTTTTTCTTTTCTGTTTTTTAGTTTTTATTTTTCTGTTTCTTGGTTTTTTTTTTTTCGTTTTTTTTTTTGGTCTTCAGCCTATACACCACAAGTTATAATAGGTTTATAAAAACTAAAAAAATACTCTAGGTGGTTGAAAGCCGCTCGCTGGTCTACGATATTTGTGATATATCTCCGATAAAGTGAAGAATTTTAGGATATATCCCCAATAAAGTGAAGAAATATTTGTAAAAAATAATTTTACACTTTATCTGTAAATAAATATATGTATATCCCCATCCCCAATAAAGTGAAGAAATATCTGTGTAAAATCATTTTTGGTCTACATATTTGTTATATATCTCCAATAAATTGAAGAATTTTAGGATATATCCCCAATAAAGTGAAGAAATATTTGTGCATCCCCAATAAAGTGAAACAATATCTGTGTAAAATCATTTTTTACAAATATTTATTTACAGATAAAGTGTAAAATTATTTTTTACAGATATTTCTTCACTTTATTAGGGATATATCCTAAATTCTTCACTTTATCGGAGATATATCACAAATATCGTAGACCAGCGAGCGACTTTCAACCACCTAGAGTATTTTTTTTGTTTTTATAAACCTATTATAACTTGTGGTGTATGGGTTGAAGACAAAAAAAAAAAAAACGAAGAAACAGAAAAAAAAAAAAAACTAAAAAACAGAAAGAAAAAAAAATTCTTTTATTTATATAATAATTTTTTATTAATTTTTTTATGTTGAAATGACCATTTTAGCCCTTAAGGGTCAGACTTAACGTCCAATTTGGACGGAATAGGAGAAATTGGACACGGCTGATTGAAATTGGAAAGTTTAGGGGGTAAAAAGTCAAAATTAAAGTAGAGGGGGTGAAATAATGACACCCCCAAACCTCAGGGAGGTAAACTGTAATTAACCCTACAAATAACTAACACTGCTGAGGAGAAAGTTGAAAATTTGCTAGTTATATTAACTTTTACACATTTTAGCTGAAGAAAATAACGGTTTTTGTTAGAGATGCTTAAAGGTACCTTTATTCTACTAATTCAGAGTCCAACTTTAGCTCTTTAGCTGAATTTTATTTCCTTTTTCCGCCAAAATTGGGATTAAAATGTCAGCTAAGCCACCGACCCTCTTTAATTTCTTTCATCCTCTATTCTTCCCAAAAACAAAGTCCAATTTATTTGAAAGTACTCTTTCTTTCTTTTTCTTTTTTTTTTCTTTTTTTTTCCGTCTTTTTTGTTGTGAAGGGGTTAGATATATAGCTATGATCAATCACAATCTAGGATATGACTAATTTTTCCGCAAGTATACATCAAAGTCACCAAATCTATGTGGGAAGTCAAGAACAACGGAGATGTTCAACAGTTCAAGACAAGGTTTTTCAACCACGTAAGACGACTTAACCAGACACGAAAAAGCAAATCTTGGAAAAACAACGATTTTCATGACCATTGCTCTACACTTTACATATAAAGAAAAAGGAATGGGGACAAAATATTACCAAGATGTGTTGTCGATTTTGTATTTCCCCAATTTAGTTCAAAATATTTGCAAGGATCTGCTCCATGCGCATATGTAATTAGTTTTGCAAAGAAAGGTAAGTAAAATCACTAATTTGGAAATCTGTCAAGAACCAGTTTATGTATTCATCAGAAGAAAGAGTATAGAAACATGACACAACGGGAATAATAGCTTTCAATGATGGGAAAAAAGGTCAAATGTCCAAATCATTAATGTCAAAACTTTGCCAATAATATATGAACTTCATATAAGCTGGATCTGATTGGTATCTACTATTGGCACTAATCTACCAGTTGCGCATCACAACCCGGAAACAAATAATCTGCACTTTCCAATCAAGTAAAAGTTAACTTAAAGTTGACATGAAACTAAGAGAATAAGATAATTACTCTTCTCTAATTTAATATAAAACAGTCGATAATCTTTGTGAAAGATAAGAAATAGGATCTACAACTACAAGTTTTAGTACTGTTGATCTAGTATATATATATATATATGTTGAAATTTTTTGGTTTTGGGGTTTGAGAATTAGCACTTTAGGGTTTCAAGATAGTGGACCCAAGTTGTAATTGAAGGTGAAGAATAGGCAATCAATACATTTCATGATGGCTCCGATGATCTTAGTGTTGAAGGGACTGCTCTTGATGTTTTACTACCAAAATTTCAGAGCTGTACGTATCTGATTCTGACAGCATGTTCGAAGAAGAGGCAATGATGTTGCTAGCCATATTGCGCAACATGCTTGCTCTTGTTGATGGTTTGTTTGGAAAATGGCACAGTTTTTAGCTTCATCTTATTTCTCATGATGTAATAGTGAATTACTTCTTGTTCTCATGATGTAATAGTCATGGTATATGTTTCTAGATCTACTACAATTAATTAATAAATTTATCAACCACATGCACGGTTCACCATTTGAAAATCTTTCCTTTGACATTTTATGTATGAACCGAAATGAACTAGATGTCGACACCTCTTCTACCGACGGAGTACGTGCTATAAATAGGTGCCCGAGGCCCTTATAATTTGCACCATCTCTCAACTCCAGAAATCATGAGTTACTCAAAGTTGCTTCTGCTCTTGTTTGGATTTGTAGTTCTGATCACTCCATCTCTCTCGGAATACCATGACCAACCTAAGCCACCCACCACCCCCACTTACAAGCCCCCATCAGCTCCCGTTAAGAAACCACCACCCCCAATTTACACACCACCACAAAACAAACCTCCAACCAAATTACCACCACCCCATCATTACAAACCAATTGTGCCTCCCAGAGAATTGAGGAGTCCACCGCCTTATAAGAAGCCATCACCGAATCTGCCACCTCCTGTTGTCGCGAAACCACCGCCTTATAAGAACCCATCACCGACTCTGCCACCTCCTGTTGTCGCCAAACCACCGCCTTATAAGAACCCATCACCGACTCTGCCACCTCCTGTTGTCGCCAAACCACCACCTCAACACAAGCCAACACCAGCTACTGGTCACTATCCGGGACACCCTCCATCGAAGAACCCTGAGCACAAGCACAAGCCGGAAGGAAAGGTTGTCCCACCTCCGACTCCATACAAGAAGCCGCCAAGAGCATACAAGCCGCCGCACAAGCCCCCAACTCCACCTAACCATTATTGAGCTCATCGGAGTCAGGAAGAATGAGCTAGCTAGCTAGTTGCTTGAAATTAATAAGAGCTTGTATCAGCTTCTCGATCAGCAACTCATTTTCAGCTGCATGCTTCCAATGTGACCTTATTATATACTTCATATTAGTAATTATGGAATGCTGATCCTTATATATTTGTTAAGTTGTGATCTTCGGTTGTGGCTGATGATCAAGCACGTTCAAATTTCGCTTCTTAGGTCTTACATGCAATATATGTCAATTTCTAACTGAGCGATGGGTGATATATTTATTATCTATATATCTTTCATTTTCTTTTTAATAATGCCTATTATTAAAGCGAAACGAACTGAAAACTCCCAAACCTAACTAGTATATACAAATATACAGAACAGAACGATAGAGGTCATGTATAACTTTAGAGTCTTAGTCAAACAAGAGTACAAAGCATAAAATTTAATTAGTCTGGCATTGGTTATATATATACTAGGTACTCCGCCCACATAATGCTGCGAGTTTGTGTTTTTTTTTTTGGTGGTTCTAGTTGGACCTCCAAATTTGCTATTTAGACCTCTCATACTTAGTACACCTCTAATTTACTTTTTAGAATACTTGAAAATCTAAGTAAACCTCCTTATTTTTACCAAAATGCCCTTGAACATGAGATACAACAATATGTTATTCTACTTTTATCTCTATCTTCAACCACGAGAAGAAAAATGAATCAAAATCACTTGACATTGCTCTCTTATGAGTAGGTCTCTCCTCCACCAAAATTAATCAGATTGTTGGTTCTCGATTTTGATATGTTGTTGGAACCCCTTTGAATTTGCTAAAAGAATGATTTCAAGGGTATTGAGTTGGAAGATCGAGTAATAACTATATTATAATATTCAATTAATCTTGTTTCAGAAAATTTCAAATCAGATTGTTTGAATTTACCTTTGTAATAAATGATAGGCCATGTATAGAAATTATTATTTTTACTTAATATTTTAAGTAAATTATAAAACTATATAGGCAATATAAAGAAATATCGGGAAAAAAAAATTAAATTGAATGTTATATTTGGTTGGAGGAGGTAAGAAGAGTATTTATTTATTTCTATAAAAAAAAGTATTTATTTATTTACTTACTTAATTTTTCACTTTTCTCTCTTGTCCTTATTTGTCTTTTCATATAAGTTGACAAAGTCAATTAATAACTGAAAAAAATTGGAGGTCCAAATATCAAATTTGGAGGTCCAACTAGAATCACCCTTTTTTTTTCCTTGAATTTTTTATGCAATTGAGTAGTAACTACAATCTAAAAAATATAACCAAATATCATATCGTTTTACATGTTATAAAAGCTGGTATCATTTTACAATATAACTTCTAGATGTAAAGCCATATTCTAAAAGTAAAGCAACTGTCTTAAAGAATAACCAAGTATGAACTTTGGTAGAACCAAGACCTTGAGAGAAGTCCAGTTAGTTTGGATGTAGGTTTCTAGAAACCTGTCCTGCCAACTACTTAACACTGGAAGGGATGACTCAGTTGTGAAAACATAATTTTGTTCAACCAAAATAGAATCGTTGAACAGAAGATCTAGGGAGTTGCACCTACATAAACACAAATTATTGCGGATAACTGTTCAAATGCAACATTTTAGTGCTGAGACAGTGTTCTTCCTAGTAGGGAAACAACTCTTACGTCTCAGCAACTAAATCAGAATAGTTTAGATAAAGGGAGCAACTACTTGCATTCTCCATCTCAATGTGCTCAAAACCAGTAGCTCCATTCTTTGAATAGTTCTAGCCTCGAATACATATTTTGACTCAGCCACCCATGTGAGAGCTCAAATCTTTAGGACTCGAAACAACTAAATCGGAAAGTTTGATAAAGATCAAATTAAAATGATACCAAAGATTGACCTGTAAATCAAGGGAGAGTGGGACGTTAATCTCCTCCATTTTGGCTGCAAGGGAGAAACATGCCACAACCAACAATTACATAGTCCAAGCATTGCCATTATGCATATTGGTTTATGCAGAAAATAATAAATGCAATCATCAATGGACTTTGATGCAATAAAACAGACAATGAATTGAGGCAATTCTTTTATTCCGCACAATCAGGTATTTCTTAGGCCGAAATGAAGCGATACAAGTAGCTTATAGATAGATGTTGACACAAAGGTCCAAAGCTGAAATGGGCATTTGCCTGTCAAACAATGTAACCAATCCATCAATAACTTGCCTATACTTTCTTTGAATCCCAAAAAAAGTGTGAAGATCAATACTTTTTCTGACCAGAGAATAGAGGAAAGTAGGACAGAAAAATAAAATAACTACTTCCTTATAGAACTGACCCAAAGATAAAAAAGTTCTTTACAGGGAAGTCCTAAACTCAAAGACAGAGTTTCAAAAGTAATAAACATGAGAGACACAATAACACTATATATTGAATTTGCTTCAATACTTTGAAACTTCAGCCCTATCTCTGTATGACTGATAAATGACAGAGAGAGGAAACATGCAATGTTTGAAGAATTCAAGGACAATAACCAAAGAATTCCTCAATATCTGAAGAAGCAACATGCAATGTTGCAATGAAAAAAAAAAAGGGTTAAATACTGTTTACTCCCTGAACTTTTACTCAAAAAACACTTCAGTCCCTATCTTTCTAATTTCACACGTTTACTCCCTATACTCTCAAATTTGGACCAATAGGTCAATTCCATTACTCTCCTTCCAAAAATTACGATAAATAGCTGACGTGACAGTCTTTTCGCGATAAAATGTTTATTCTACCCTCGCTTACTGTTTTTTGTTTTTTTAATTTAGTTTCTTCTTCTTCTTCTTCTTCTTCCAACTCTTTTCCTTTTTCACCTCCACAATCTTCCTCACTTCCTCTTCCGACAAACCCTCTCCCCCACCCTCAGACCCAATTCCCTCAAATCCCTCTCTCTGGATTCCTCACTTCCCTCCAAGCCCATTATATCAATCTCCATATCAAACTGTTATATCCTCTCACAGACATCATCACACCCATCATCAGCACACAATTACAATGAACCCAGAACCTTGTCAATCAGATTCTCCAACTTTGTCCGGTCCAACCCCCGGTTCGATCGCTTCAAGGTCAGCCACTTTCACCACATTGAGTACTGGTGCATCGATGCCACCAACGCCACCCTCCACTTCTCTTAAGGCCTTGGCATGCCTATGGTTGCTAAGTCTGACCTCTCCATGCCACTGGAAACCAAACCCACGCCTCATATCTCCTCCGCTCCTCTCCGATGACGATGACAGAGGGTTTTGGTTGATAGCAAATCAGATCTCCATTCCAAGCAAATCCAAATTCCTCGGATCCTCTCTTCATCGTCAACCTCGTTGTGGCCTTGGATCATTCATACATCAAACGAGGAAGAAGAATCGAAATACGTTAGGTCTAATGAAGAAGACCGTATAGGTTTTTGATTCTCTGTTTCTGAAACTCTCTGATTTGGAGTAACGGTGTTTATGTTTGGATTACTGGTTTTGGGGTTTTGCGCATTTTGGGTTTTGATTTTGGAGCATGGTAGTGGTGGAAGAGAGAGTTTGGAGAAGCTGGTTGATGTTTTGGTTTAGGGTTCTTGTGATGAAGATGAGAGAAGCAAAATGGTGTTGCTTCTAATAAAGCAGAGAGAAGCCCAATTGGAAGTAGGAAACCAAGGATTGAATTGCAGAAAAGTGGTAGTGATTTGGGTAAGGATGAAGGAATTGAGAAGAATTTGGGTCAGTTGAGGAAGGTGAAATAAGAGTCAATTAAGGGAAGTGATTCTTCTGGCAATGCAATTCAATTGAGGAAGGTGAAATCGGAATCGAGTAGAAGGAGAGATAGACAAAAAAAACAAAAAGCACAAAACAAAATTAAAAAAAAAAAAAGAGAAAAAAATCTTTTCAAAAATATTAATTAATTAATTAAGAAAAATTGAGGGTAAAATAGACATTTTACCTTGAAAAGACTACCATGTCAGCTATTTAACGGAATTTTTTGGACGGAGAGTAACGGAATGGACCTATTTGTCCGAAATTGAGAGTACAGGGAGTAAACGTGTAAAATTAGAAAGACAGGGATTGAAGTGTTTTTTTGGGTAAAAATTCAGGGAGTAAACAGTATTTAACCCATAAAAAAACTAGCCCGCGTGACATACAATTTTCTATTCTCAGGAAGCAACATGCAATGTAGCAACCAAAGTACGTATTTCCACAGACAATTACCCGCAAAAATATGCAATGTATTTACTTCTTCCTTGCTTACACATTACTTATTGGGCACAGGTCATGGCTTATTTCATCAAGTGTTTTTTTGGGTTTTTGATGTAACCTGAAAAGAAAATGTAAAATTTCAAGACAATTTTAATATTTATTGCTTTCACCTTGTTACTGGAAGTAGAGAGAAATGGTATAACATACAATTTAAAAGTTGCGGTCAATAAATTAGGGATCATCAAAACACCAAACCATCCAATGTAAAGACAGTTTTCAGTGCTGGTTATCCAATTACGAAAGCGACCCTTACTTGGGATCCTATGAATGAAGACATGGTCTCTCTGGTTCCCATTCAATTTCATTCGGAGGAGGAACCTTATAAGGATCGTATTGATTATTATCAAAAAAATACAAGATTAACTGAGGCTGTTCACCAAAATCCAATGACTTGCCTAATATGCTTGAGTTCATCCCAAGATGAACCCTGCATACTGCATTTTCGTTTATTCAGTAACAGTGTGTTTGGATGGGGGAAAAAGTGAGGGAATTTAAATAAAAATAAGGATTTCCTAATTTCTTAGGACTGTTTCCAGCGTTTGGCTACTTATCCAGTGAAATCAGCAATTTCCACGGGAAAAAAATCGTGGAATTTGAGGGCGCAGATTCCTGACTTGAATTCCTCTCAAGATAGGTATCATTCTTCAATTCCATCCTAGCGGGAATCTCATTTTCTAAAGCGCCAAAATCAAAACATGACGCGCTAAGTTTTGATCCAAAACCACTCTATATAAAGCCACAAAACTTGCGAGAACTGGACTCCAAAATTTGCGATTGTTCTCATATCTGAGTTTTCTTCTGCCGCTAAAAAGGTAGGTTCCAATCCTTATCTTCTTATGTATAATTGTTTTATGTATTGAAATTTAATTTTTCAATGGTACTTTGATTATGGCTAGGTTTTGCAATCGTTCTTGTCGTTGGGTTTTCTTCTAGGGACCAGTCAAATAAAACAAGATAGAGAGAATGAATTGTTTGATATGTTATTCATCTCACAGTGGAGGTATATAAAGAAGATTACAGGAATACAACAGGTAAGTACTAACTACGAAATAATTACAATATATTCTATTCCTAACGTTAAGCCATGACTCACGCTAACACTCCCCCTCAAGTTGGCGCTTACACATCAACCATGCCCAACTTGCTTAGTGAGTCATAAAACGCCTTCCTGGAAACTCCTTTGGTAAGTATATCTGCAAGTTGCTCTTCAGTTGGAACAAAAGGAAAGCTAATAATTTTGGCATCTAGCTTCTCCTTTATAAAGTGACGATCAACCTCCACGTGCTTAGTACGATCATGTTGCACTGGATTCTGTGATATGTCAATGGCTGCCTTGTTGTCACAATACAACTGCATAGTACTTTTGAGTTTGAAACCCAGATCACGTAATAGATTTCTCAGCCATAGCAATTCACACTCCGTGAGCCATACCTCTATACTCAGCCTCAGCACTAGATCGTGCCACAACTTTCTGTTTCTTACTCTTCCATGTAACCAAATTACCTCCCACAAAGGTAAAGTAACCTGACGTTGACCTCCTGTCTGTAATATTTCCAGCCCAATCTGCATCTGTAAAGCCACAAACCTCAAGGATGTTGTTGTGTTTAGAAAACAATACTCCCCTTCCTGGGGCTGACTTCAGGTACTTTAAAATCCTCATAACAGCATCCATGTGACTCTCACTCGGGTTATGCATGAACTGACTCACCACACTCACTGCATATGCAACATCTGGTCTAGTATGAGCCAGATAAATCAAGCGCCCAACTAACCTCTGATAGCGAGCTCGATCAGTAGGTACCTGATCTGGATACTCAGCTAAACAATGATTCTGCTCAATAGGAGTATCAATAGGTCTGCAATCCAACAAACCTGTCTCTGTGAGTAAGTCAAGAACGTACTTCCTCTGGCACAGGTAGATCCCTTCTCTCCCCCTGGCTACCTCAATTCCTAAGAAGTACTTAAGTTCACCCAAGTCCTTCATCTCAAACTCAGAAGCTAGCTGTCTCTGCAATCTATCCATCTCAACAGTATCATTGCCGGTGATTACCATATCATCCACATAAATAATTAGAGCTGTTACCTTCCCTTGTTGATGCTTGAGGAACAAGGTATGATCTGAGTTGCTCTGTTTGTAACCAACCTTCCGCATGAACTGTGAAAATCTCCCAAACCAAGCACGAGGCGACTGTTTGAGACCATACAGAGACTTTCTCAATTTGCATACAAAATCACCAGGAGAAGCAACTACATACCCAGGTGGAAGGCTCATGTACACTTCCTCGGCTAACTCTCCATGAAGAAATGCATTCTTGACATCAAACTGTCGGAGTGACCAGTTTAAACTAGCAGCAAACGAGAGCAGAACCCGAATAGTGTTCATCTTGGCAACAGGAGCAAATGTTTCATCGTAGTCTATACCATACGTCTGAGTAAACCCCTTTGCTACAAGGCGTGCTTTGTACCGATTCACTGATCCATCTGTATTATGTTTCACAGTAAACACCCAACGACAACCTATAGCCTTCTTGCCTTGTGGTGGAGGCACAAGTTGCCAAGTATTGTTCTTCTGCAACGCCTCCATCTCTTCCTCCATTGCCTTTCTCCACTTTGGATCCCCCAATGCATCCTGCACTCTGTTAGGTACTGATACAGCAAATATTTGATTCACAAATGATTCATATGACTTAGACAACCTCCTAGTGGACATATAATTGGCTACTGGGTATTTTGATTTGGCAGTAAGAGTAGGTTCATATCTTTTGGCTGATTGACCTCGAGTGGTCCTATTTGGTAACACATATTGCTCAACATTAGACTCACTATTGCTAGTACCAGTGGGTGGACATACCTCAAATGGGTGATCTTCAGTACCAGGAAGTTGTGGGTCAGGGGTACAAGTGATGGCAGGATGGGCAGTTGTGTCTTCAACTGCATTGTCAGTGATTGGAACTGGTGTCTGGATGTCTGGAGCTTCTGCTTCTGGAGGTGATGAGCTGATGCTCTCAACTGGATCCGTCAAAATACCTCCTGCCTGTGCGACTTCTTTTCCGCTTTCTGATTCCTCCCCCTCTCCATGATACAGCTCTTCAAAATATGAACTCTCCCCCTGAAGAGCTGTATCTGAAGAGGAAAAATAACTCATGTCCTCAAAGAAAGTAACATCCATAGTGACATAGTACTTTCTGGTTGGTGGATGATAGCACTTGTACCCTTTCTGAGAACCTCCATAGCCCACAAACACACACTTAAGCGCTCGGGCATCCAACTTAGACCGCTGGTTTTTAGGAATATGGACAAAAGCAACACAACCAAAGACACGAGCTGGAAGATTATGAAATGAAGGTAAGGAGACATGAGATGCAAGAACCTCAAATGGAATTCTGCCCTGAAGGACACTAGATGGAAGACGGTTGATAAGATGGGAGGAAGCATGGATAACATCGCCCCAAAGATACTTAGGCATATGAGCACTAAAGAGAAGGGCACGAGCCATATCAAGTAAATGACGGTTCTTCCTTTCAGACACTCCATTTTGTTCTGGTGTTTGTGGACATGTGGTTTGGTGAACAATCCCATGGGTTTTGAAAAACTCTTGGAAAACATGATTAACATATTCTCCCCCATTGTCAGAACGAAGGACTTTAATGGTGCTATGGTATTGTGTTTGAACTAGAGTACGAAAAGTTTGAAAAGCTGGAAAGACTTCATCTTTGGTTTTAAGAAGAGCAACCCATGACAATCTCGTACAATCATCAATAAACAACACAAAATATCTCATACCGGACACAGTGGGTTCTCGAGAAGGTCCCCAAATATCAGAATGAATCAACTCAAAAGGATGAACACTTTTATTAGAAATACTCGGAGAATAAGTAGCACGATGACTCTTAGCCAAGACACATGTTTCACAATGTAAAGCAGACTCATCCACACCAATAAACAAAGTAGGCATGGTTTTTCTCATAAGACTAAAAGATGGATGCCCTAAACGGCGATGCCACAACCAAATTTCACTTAGCTTATCAGAATTCGAAGTCAAAGCGGCGCGGGAATGTGCTCCTGGTTTCTCCCCTGCGTATGTCTGATCCAGATGGAACAACCTGCCCCTCAGATACCCCCGACCGATTAACTCCCTGGTGAGAAGATCCTGGAAAATCACATACATAGGGTAAAAGGTTACGGAGCATTTAGACTCAGTATTCAACTGTGGAACAGATATCAAGTGATGAGATAAGTCAGGCACATATAACACATTATGAAGTTCTAAAGTGGGAGTAAGACGCACTGACCCTGACCCTAACACAGGAAAAGCCTCACCATTGGCATTGGTGACATAGGACACCGGTGGGGAAGACAATTCAGTAAAATATGATTTATCATAAGTCATATGATCGGACGCACCAGAATCAATAATCCATGTATCAGAACCAACAAAGTTAGAAACCTTTAAAGCCATACCAATCTTACCACGACCAGCTATAGAGGCTGTAGGAGTAGCCCCACCTGCTGTATGATGATCCTGTCCGGCCACGCCATAGAAATCTGGTTCTTGGACCAATTGAACAGCAGCTGCTTTCGCCTTAGGACGATAACCTTGCTTTTTAGGTTTGAGGTGTGGGTGCAGTTTCCAGCAAGTCTCTCGAACATGCCCAACATCGTTGCAATAAGAACACTGTGGACGAGGGCGATTAGCAAAGCCTGGTGGATGTCCTTGTTGATGAAGTGGGACTGAACTCTGCTGCTGGAGAAAAGGTGCTGGTGCTTGAATGGCTAGGCTGGATACTTCAACTTGTGCCTGTTTGAGACTTTCCTGCTGAGACTCATCCCTACGAATGTATGTGAAAGTTGCGGTCAAGTTAGGAGGGTCTGGCATTCTGAGCATCAAGGCCTTTGGCATTGTTATGTTTTGCATCAAGGCCTCTCAAGAATGCATGAACCCGCTCAAGTTCCTTCTCTTTCTGGTACCATGCAATATCCTCTTGATTCTTGATCTTGCAAGGACGCTTCTGATCAATTTCAGCCCATACATTCTTTAGCTTGGTAAAAAACACTGACACTGGTTGCCCATTCTGTTGCATTCCTGCAGCTTTGCACATCAATTCATGAACCTGTATAAAATCAGACTCATTTGTATAGAGATCTCCCAACGTCTTCCATATCGTGGCAGCAGTTTCACATTCTTCCACCATCTGTAGCACATCATCAGACACGGCTCGAAATAGAATTGACATTACAAACCCATCATCATCTTCCCACTTAGCATAGGCCTCTATGTCCTCTTCACTAGGAACCTTGATTGTTCCTGTCACATGTCCCATCTTGTGTATCCCACGAAGATAAACGGACATAATCTTCTTCCATGTTCGGAAATTGGTACCAGTGAGTTTGGGACCTCCAAAAGAACCACCTTCTGAGCTCTTAACAGAGACCTCAACTTTCTGAACCTCATTGGCCTTAGAACCCTGACCTTCACTTTGATCACCACCCATCACAACAATACAGTAGCAAAAATCACAGAGTATGCAGCGGAAAAAAGAGGATATTCCAACAATTGCAACGATATATATATATATATATGTTTTTTTTTTTTTTTTTGAAAAACTGTTGGGATTGACCGAGTTGGTCGAGTTGACCGAGTTACCGAGTTGATTGGGTTACCGAGTGGACCGGGTTACTGAGTTGGCCGGGTTACCGAGTTTAGCTGGTCTGACCGAGGGAGAGGGACGACCGGAAGCGGGGCGACGCCGGACTGAGTCGAGGTTACAATCGTGGACGAAGACTGAAGGGATTCGACGATCTGAGGCAAACGAAGGCAGGAGAGATTCGGCGATCTAAGGTAAACGAAGGCGGACGAAGATCGATCTGATGTCGGAGGCAGACGAAGGCGGTCTGGGACACAAGACGAGGCCGGTCTGGACTGAAAGTCTGGGAAAAGAGTGCCGGCGATCTGAGACGGACCGACCTGGGACGGATCGATCTGTCTTTTGCTGAAGACGAAGTTGAGCGAGCGAACAAGAATCAGAGGGGGACGTCTGAACGACGTCGTTTCAGGGCCTGACCAAAGAATTGGCTTTTAACCCAATTGTTTTCCTCGGATTGAGAAAAAACTGAAAGAAAGAGACAAAGTCCTTTTCAGATCTTTGCTCTGATACCAAGTCAAATAAAACAAAATAGAGAGAATGAATTGTTTGATATGTTATTCATCTCACAGTGGAGGTATATAAAGAAGATTACAGGAATACAACAGGTAAGTACTAACTACGAAATAATTACAATATATTCTATTCCTAACGTTAAGCCATGACTCACGCTAACAGGACCCTCTCTACTACCGCTGAAAAGGTGTGTTAGTCCTTTTGTCTTCTTATGTGCCTCCATCTATTTTATTTTTAGTTCCTGCATCAGCAGGAAATCTTCGTCTATATCTGCATCAGCAAATTGAGCACATATAATTACATAAAGAAGTGTTTGTTTTCTATTGTTTTCATTCTCATAAATTTAATTGCTGAGAATCCAAAATAGACATACAGAGAAGTGGTTGTTTTCTATTGTTTTCATACTCAAATATTTGTATATTAAAACGGTAAGATCTTTTATTGTTGTACTCTCCTTTCTCTGCAAATAGTCAATTACAGATCGTTCTTTAACCAAGTTGAGAAGAGATAACTAAACTTCATGAAATATAGATTGTATTAGGAACTTCTGTATGCTAATGTTTACAAATTGATATGTGAATATTCTGTGAGTACACAGATCAGGAAGACATGACCTTGAAAATGCTTGCTATAGTTTGATTCATTTACTGAGCATTGTCTATATCTTTCATATACTGAAAAGGACTATTGTGAGTTTTGATTACTGCATTGTAATTGGGGAGTGTTTATGTTTCAGATATTTAATCATTGTTGTATAAGAATATGAATCTGTTAATGGAATAAATTCATAAAGTACATGACTATGGTTTTCCTTACAGGTTTAGGACGTAAAATTTTTGATGGGAGGAAACAAAGTTCAATACCTATAAATAAAGGCTGAAGGTCCCTTCTCTATTCATTATATACACACAATCACACATACATTATTCTCAAACCCCATTACCAGAGTGTCTAAGGAGATTGCATAGAGAAGAAGAGCTTCAATGGCCACAGGAGGTTAGTAATTCTGTTCATCAATATTTACTTAAGATCTGAATTGTATTCATTATGTACTTGTGTTCTCATATTGAGTGCAGAGCTATTTCAGTTTTTAACATTTTGACATGTAGCCGGGAAACATTTTGACATGTAGGCTTTTTGAATCTTGTGATTATATGAGGGTTAGTGCTTTAAATATAGACTCAAAATGAAAAAGAAAAAAATGGTAGCAACTATTAGTACCTAACAAGCTAACACACACACACACACTTGAAGAAAAAGTCGTCCAATTAACAAGACATATACCTGTGAGTACGTGCTGATGCAATGGCTTCTTGTCATTTCATTTATGAACAGTAAAAACTGAAATTACAAGTGGCTTAATTACCTCTATGCTAATTATTTTCTAACTAATGAATTTACAAACAGAAGCCAATTGGCCCTGACCCTTGTATATGACTAATGAATTATTTATGTATGTATATGATAAAGCAAAAATGAAAGTCCTTATTTCTAAGTTGTCATCAACCTCTCGTGACTTAAAGTGCACACCTTCAGGATGAAAACAGTCGTAGTGATAGTTAGACTATAAAAGATAGATACTAAGTAGAATCTTGTTTTGGACCCCCTGCCTTTCGTGGATAGAATGGCTTCATCTTTTGAAGAACTCATTCGTGCTACTACAAAAAGTCTTGCCCCGAAAGATGTATGGACAGAAATAATGGCAATAACATATCTTTCTAGAGAAGAACAAATAAAAGCATGCGCTTGGTTTATAGAGAACGACAAACAGTTTCTCATGTTGAAGGAAGTCCCAGTGGAAATGAAAAAAGATATGGTGTTGATGTTTATTTCATATGGATCTGCATAGGATCTCTTGTTAACATGATAAGAGCTGGTACTTTTTTTTTTTTAGATTTATGCTTTTGGTCATTTAGTATTGTCAGAACATAAATTTGGATTTTCCTAGCAAGTAAATTTGGATTTTTCTAGCACATGTGTTGGTCTAGTTTAAATTTGGATTTTACATTTTCATTGCAGTATTGATTATGGTATCTCTTTAATTAGTTGATCGTTTATTTATTTGATTTGATTTAAATCCATTGACAAAAATTAATCCAAACACTAGAATTCATAATTCTTGTCATTTTAAAAATTCTACGTTATGAAATCCAAACAATGGAAATTCTCAATTAATGGAATTTAAATTCATGAAATTGTAATTCCCATGATTTTAGAATTTCTGTGGAAATTTAAATTACTTTATCCAAACACACTCTAAGAGTTTATAATACAATAAGGCAAAGGTAGAAATAATTTCAAGGTACCTCATCTATTGCTTTATAGCACCAATGCTCCAACTCAGCCAAACTAGCTTTTACATATTCCCCATTACTAAATGAACAGCACTCTCGTTGTAAAGAAGGCTACTTAGAAATATAAATATATGAAGGATGATAAAAAAAATATTGTATTTGTATTAAGGATTAATTTCAGTTTACCCCCCTGAGGTTTGGGGGTGTCATCATTTCACCCCCTCTACTTTCAATTTTGAATTTTTACCCCCTAAACTTTCAAATTTCAATCAGCCGTGTCCAATTTCTCCTATTCCGTCCAAAGTCAACGTTAATTTTGACTTTTGAGGGGTAAAATGGTCATTTCAAGACCAAAAAAATAAAAAATAAAAAAAATCTTTTTTTTTTTTTTTTATGTTTCTTCATTTTTAATTTTAACTTTTTTAAATTTTTTTATTTAATTTTTTTTTTTTCAACCTATACACTACAAGTTATAATAGGTTTATAAAAACAAAAAATTTACTTTAGGTGGTTAAAAACCGCTCGCTGATCTACGATATTTGTGATATATCTCCGATAAAGTGAAGAATTTTAGGATATATCCCCAATAAAGTGAAGAAATATCTGTGTAAAATCATTTTCGGTCCACAATATTTGTGATATATCTCTCTAATAAAGTGAAAAAATTTAGGATATATCCCCAATAAAGTGAAGCAATATCTGTAAAAATGATTTTACAATTTATCTGTAAATATCTGTATATCCCCAATAAAGTGAAGAAATATCTGTGTAAAATCATTTTTTACAGATATTTATTTACAGATAAAGTGTAAAATTATTTTTTACAGATATTTCTTCACTTTATTGGGGATGTATCCTAAAATTCTTCACTTTATCAGAGATATATCACAAATATCGTAGACCAGCGAGTGTGTAAAATCATTTTTTACAGATATTTATTTATAGATAAAGTGTAAAATTATTTTTTACAGATATTTCTTCACTTTATTGGGGATATATCCTAAAATTCTTCACTTTATCGGAGATATATCACAAATATCGTAGACCAGCGAGTGACTTTCAACCACCTAGAGTATTTTTTTTGTTTTTATAAACCTATTATAATTTTTGGTGTATAGGTTGAAGACAAAAAAAATATATATAAAAAATGAAGAAATAGAAAAAAAAAAAAAAAAAAAACTAAGAAACAGAAAAAAAAAAGAAAAAAAAAAATTTTATTTTTATTTTTTTTATTATATATATTTTTTTTATCTTGAAATGACCATTTTACCCCTCAAAAGTCAAAGTTAACGTTGACTTTGGACGGAATAGGAGAAATTGGACACGGCTGATTGAAATTGGAAAATTTAGGGGGTAAAAATTCAAAATTAAAAGTAGAGGGGGTGAAATGATGACACCCCCAAACTTCAGGGGGGTAAACTGAAATTAATCCCCTTATATTAAACAGTATACCAATCAAGGCAACCTCAAGTATGAGCATAGACTTGATACCTACTGAACAATGAAGAAGAAGAATATCTGTGTGAACACCTTTTGAACTAAAAATGGAGGTATCTGGAATAAGGAACAAAAATTGTGTGTGTGAGACTGTGTAAGAGTACCATGATATCCTGAACCTTTATGAGTTAATATTGATGTAAAGGCAGATATTGAGATAAACTAACTTATTCAGACGTGGCCATTGACCCATGACAGGTTAGAAGCAAAACCCTGTTAGGGATCACCTAAAAGAGGATGGGCTTTAAGTTGATTCCTCCAACAGCTGATCGATATCCTCCCACCCAGTCATTTACTATATACTAAAGCTCCTACACTGTTCATAAGCACTGTTCATCACTGTTCACATGCGAAATGGCAGTTCTGCCCTCGAGTTCTATACAGAGATAAAAAGCGTGAGTTTTGTGGTGTGTTCTGGAAGCCTTCATCGAGTGCAGTCGTGCAAACTGTTCATTCTACTTTCGGTTTTGCTCTTAGATAGAGACGCATCGTCAAAGGCAGGTATGAACTGTATTGATCAAGCTGTGAGATATAAAGGTTGGGCTTAAAGCAAATAGGAGGGGTTTGGTTTTCACAGCTTTTGAATTTTTGATTTGTTGTAGCGTTTTGGATTGTGAATTTGGGTTTGTTTTGTGAATAGGAGAGATCCAAGATTGTGGTAGCATTTTGTTTTGTGAATTTCGATTTGGTTTCTATCAGAACGATTGGCAAGGGTGAAAATTTGGGTTGTGATTTTGTTTTTGAAATTTGATGTGTTTTTGATTGAATTGTTCATAGGTTGAATTTGCTTTCTTTATTTTTATAGTGTGCGCTAAGTCTAGAGGTTGTACGTATTGAAGGGTGGTGATTTATCTGGGGACACCTACTGAAACTGGCATAGCAGATTATTTACAAGCTCCATTTGCTTTTGATGAAGCTAACAGTTCAGCTAATCTCTACTCTCTAGCTTGGTGCCCACTACTCCTCAAATAATCTATTTCAGGTATGTACACAAGTGTAATCGGTCACATATGTTTTCATAATTTGATCTACATAGTACATTTAGACATATATGGTTTCATGTTAAACACTCATATAAAAAAGTGACATGGTATGCACTGATAATCATTATCACCTGATATATAACTATATTTTCTTATGATAAAAAGATGATATGAGATACAAATTAGTTCATATATTAAAATTAAAGTTCACTAGCTGATCGATGAGGATCTCATAGCGTTGTCGATCTCTGAGATAAAATTGTATATGCATAACATGAAACAGATTCTTTTCTTTTCTTTACTCATACACAAATGATTGATACATTACTCTCTGTTCCTGTTGTTTTTATTAATTGTCAATTTTCATTTTACAGTGGAGTTAAAAAATCAAATGACTCTCTATAGGTTGATTAATACATAATAGAACAAATGCAGAATACGTAAAACACAAAATAATTTGAATGATTGAAATATAGAGATTAGGTCACTATCAACAGGACCAGCATCATTATGACCTTCCATACTGAAGCATAGTATCAATTACTATCTACAAATTGATAGCCAACTGAAAATATATCATAGTACATGCTGCATTCTTTGTATATTAACACTAACTTTTATTATGATGCAGCATTTTAGGTATCTGATGCAACATGTGCCCCTTTCAGTTAATTTGATTATGATGCAGCCCAATTTAAGTTTTTATGACCGTCATCAAAAATACTCTTCAGGTTAATTCAGTTCTCTCCCTTAAATTGTTCACGTTGGTGTCATTTGTTTAGATATGTTTAAAGTCCATGACACTTCAGTGCATACATTTAAAAATGTTTAAACAGATACAGAAGTGCCCATTTGAGTTCTTTGTCTAATCGAAAGTAAAACTTGGTGTGTTTCATATCGTTGGTTCTTATGCTTAATCACTTATGTTACAGAGCAATTGATTCCCTTCTTCAAAACAACCAAAATCTAAGGAAATGCTTAAATATTTTGACATAGCTATTTATTCTCACCGAATTCTGCTCCGGTTCCAAGTTATCAGAAGAAGAGGCAGAGAATAGAAAGGTATAATTCAATTTATACAACGAAATAATCACTCATTCTTATTGCAGTAGTATATATTTGACAATATTTCTGTAAAGGCATAAACCAAGACACAGAATGAAAACACATGCATATATTTAATAAAAGTTTAAAAATAGTTTGTGTAGAGCTCTCTGATCAGGAACGATTTATCTTCCTTACATGAGAATTTAACTAAAATACGTGCAATAGGTGAGCTGAAAGTAGAGCTGAAAGTTTATACCTATTTTATAGTATTAATTATCTTAGCATGAAAATTATCCTGCTTTTATCTTCTTTCAGAAGCACAATCTGATCCAGTGCTTGAGAGTCAATCTATACGTGGCAAAAGGGCTCAAATGCCCATGGGTTGAGATGTCCAGTCCTTTAGGTAATCATAATTTGATTTTTTTTTTCCTGTGTCTATTTCATGTTGCTTTCCTGTTACAATATATGACACAACTTTTTAAATACATCCCTTTCGGGTTTGTCTTTCAGAGTTTTTGTGGCAACCTGGAATGTAGGGGGAAACCTCCCCATGGTGGCCTTAATCTAGACAATTTTCTTCAGGTTAATAATCCATCAGACATTAATGTCTTGGGGTATGGTTTCTCTTCTTATTTTTCGTCTTCTCTTCTGATATTCTTCAGGTTAATAATCCACCTTTTCCTAATTCCTTTTGAATTTTGATTTTTTCTTAGCTGATTTCGATAAGATTACACAAGGTAGTTTTCGAGCTGTTTACTATGCCGAGCTGACAAATGAGGTTTGCTTCTTTTACTATTTTTTATTTTACTTGCTGAGTTTTTTTTCTTATCGTTTGTTTCTGGGTTTCGATGGGTACATTTGTTTTCCACCTACTCTTGATATATAATTGTGCATACCTGCTATGAGTGTCAAGAGCAAAATATTTATCTCAGATATACTGCATGTATATCAACAATGGAAACTTGAAGCAGTGACTTCATGGAGGTATTCGTCACCATAGATATTTCACTTTGCCTTTGATGCCGAGGTGTTGTTCTTATTTAACAAGATATACTTTTTGCAGTCTTGCTCAATGACATAACGCCATTGAACCAAAGTTGATACATCGAGACAATAAGTGGAGGCTTCTTCTTGGCCACTAAGCACTTTGTAAAGTAATATACCATTTAGGGATGAGAGAGCAGTTACTGACATTGTTTTGCCAAATCAAGTCTGACTGATAAGAAAATTGAATTCAAGAGGGGAGTTGCCTCCAGGTGAGGTACTGCTAATGCCGCTGGATGCAACTGTTGGACAGCAAAACAAGAAGCTGAGTGTCCAGAGGGATGCATATTGGATCACAGAACAATTTGTGTTAATGGAAATCAAAGGCTTGGAGGAATCAGATGATATGGAAGTACTTTGTAGAGCAGTTCAATTGCGAACAGTTTCCGTCTCTTCGCAAAAATACTATTCTAATTGATGTTATATATGGTATTTTATCAATTTGATCAATAATAAAGTCATTTTCAATTATATCTTTCATTATTGTAAATTATTACCAACAACAAATCCCGCGGCAAAGCGCGGGTACTATTGCTAGTGTATACTATAACAGCACCTGGTCGTCCTTTCAACATATATGGCATAAAACTGCTTCAATAAGATTAAATCTTATGCTTCAAAATCAAAATTTCCTGAAATGTAAAATACTGAAAACTTTTAAAATCTTACACAAAATCGAAACAGAAAAGTATAAGTCAAAACGATAGGGGGAAAAATATTAGCGAGTAATAACACATTGATCATGGTTTGGCAGAGCAAAAGGGGATTAGATCATCAAGTTATATATAACAATATATATGACATTAAATATGTATAACAGTGAACATTTGAAAAGGCCAGGCAATGCCATTTACAGACAAAAAAATTATATAATAACCAACTTTCTCCCCAACATATCTAGATAATGTTGTAACAATTGTTTAGACATTGCTGGGTGTTGTTACGTGCAACACAGAATACCGATTCAATTTCAACCGCGCGAAGGAGCCAGCTAGGCTAGTATGCCTTTGAAAGGTACTGTGTTTCAGTTTTCAATGTACACATAGTAAGCAAGTACTGTATTTTATCTAATGTATTATACTTGCTTAGTCCGTAAGGACAGTCTTTCTGCAATGCGAAGACCAAAATATGGAAATCTTAGCAATGAAAATGACTGTAAAGATTAACATTTAAATGTTTGAAGTTAATTTCATTTTATGCATCTTGTTTGGCTCCAAAACCAGTTGGCTTGCAAACTGTCTCTTTTGAGCGAGTGATTGCGCAGGCGTGCCAGCACCGCGGGGTGCAGTCGTTGGGGTAGTCCCTTGACCTGACTTCTTCTTCAAGCGCTGTGGACGAGGAGAGCACCAACCTCGTCACAGGGTTCTTCTCTAGCCTTTCGGAAAAGGACTTTTGCCTTACGGATAAGGACTTTGGTTGTGGTCTCTTGCGTTCACCGAATCGATACTTAGTATTGTAGACTAAGCAGAGCAATCACTGGGAAGTTTGGAGAAAGCACGGGTTGCGCTAAAGCGTGACTTTAGCTTCGCTGGGTTGCGAGGGCGTTACCCTTGCTTCGCTGGTAGTAACGGTGGCGGTTGCGCTCGCAGTCGGCTCGCTGGGAGACTGGGACTGGAAGTACGGTCGCCGGGTTGGTCTGGTGATGCTGACAGTCGGCTCTTGGAGAGACTAGGACTGGCGCACGGTCACCGGGTTTCAACAAGGTTGAAGGTTTGCTCCGGGGAGGCTTTGTAATCGCTAGGTTTGATTGATATGAGAGAGGTCCTTAATTCGTCCTTGAAACCCGGTATATATACCTAGGGTTTCTGACTGCTCCTTGTTGTAGAAGGATTATTGATTGAAGTTTCCTAATCGATCTCTGCTACTTACCTCCAATAAGGTTTCGTTTTCCTCATGGATTCCGGAATGGGCGAAGCTGTAACCCAAACCATAGTAGGCTTATTTTTGGGCCGCAGGTATCGGCCCGCTGTGCTAGATCCACTCAAGGATATTGCCAAAATTACTTTTGGGCTCAAACATTGCCCCCCAGGCCTCGAAATCAGGCCCATGAAAATATAACTGATTGAAGGGGACTAAAACGACACGTTCGATGCTCGAAACGATGTCATTAATGAGGGTTGCGTCTTTTCACTCGCGAAACGCCTTTTTGTCGCATCGTTTCCCTCACAAAATCTCTTATTTAAATCCGCAGCCACTTCAGACCTGTCACATCAGAAACTCTTTTAGTCTCCTAAACCCAGAAACCCTCTTATGCACACATCCTTCTCATAGAAACCCAGAAATGGCTCCCCCAAAAAAAATGGTTATCGACCAAGAAGAAGAGCTGAATGAACAGGCTGCACGCTCTTGGGGAACTGGGATTGGTGCCAGCCTGATTCTCCAGACCACCATCCAAAGACCCCTGCTCCTCCGACTCTCGAATAATCATGTCGGACTGGGTCCAACGCCGCGAGATGCTTTCCCGGCCGACGCTATCGCCTTTTATGGCTTACCTGTTCGCCGCCCCATCCCGGTCCTCCGAAGGACTCCTGGGGATTTTACCAGTTGGAGTGCTCCTAACCACCGATCAAAAATAGGGCATTGGCCATCCTCCATCAGTGCGGAAGAGCTGTCTTGGTACCGGGAAGCACGCGCTCGAGATCTAGCCCGCTGGAACGCAGCAGGTATCACCCATACTATCGATCTTTGTTTTCGTCTTCCGCGCGGTGGCAATCGTTCGCCACTCGCTGCCTTTCTTTGTTTCTGGAACACTGCTACCAACACCTTTGATTTTCGATTTGGCCAAATGAGTGTCACTTTATTGGACATTCTCACCATTACTGGCCTACCCATTGATGGTGAACCCTATCTGCATGGCCAATTCGACTCTGATACTTTCACCTCCACCATGGCCCAACATGGTCGCGGCGCCCATAGCAGCTCCTATCCGCGGTGGCTGGCCTATTACCGCCAGGAGCACAATGCGACTGGCGGGATTGCATTCTTGGAGTAGTGGCTCTGTAAATTTATTTTCTGCACTTCCTCCTGTAAGCCCACTGGTGCCTGGACTTCTCTGGCGACGGCCCTCTACAACGGCCACCGTGTGGGACTAGGACAACCAGTATTAGGTGCCCTCTACCGTACTTTGTATCAAGCCACAATGCATCCCTTTGAGACTAGCATTTCTGGCCCCTTTTGGATCCTTGACTTCTGGATTCAAATTTACTTTCCATACTTTCGTCGCGACGACATCCCATTACTTCCGCCTACTGACCAACTCTTGGGTCGATGGCTCAGTCGCGGCGAAAGGTACACATCCCCTCCTTATTTTGAGTGCTTCACATACTTGTACTTTCTGTACGAGATGCCGTACTGCGACTTAGTGCTGAGTAGAAGATTCCCAGCTCCGCTTGAACATGGATTCCTTCCTGGCGCCTCTCGCTACAGTGATCGCGCGCGCGATCTCCTGTTCCGACATCAGGATTGCCGCTGACGAACTCAGTTATGAGCTCTACGCTCCCAACCATTTCGCTCGTCAACTTGGTCTTGTCCAATTAGTGCCATTCCCTCTGTATGATGCTTGGAACTACAACACTTCTTGGCGTAGAATTGGGCCCCTTTCTGGGCCTCCGCCAGCACAAAGCACGCTCGCGCTGGTTGATCTTCCTGACTGGGCCAAAGAGATTGACTCTGTGGATGCGACTGAGGAAGGATATGATGCATGGTGGGCAGAAGTCTCTGTTAACTGCTGGCGGCAACAGCACGATGAGGTATTCGCTGCCATCTTCGGGGAACTGCGATATCCCTACGCCGCCGACGTTGATCAACTTGCTCGCATCCCTGAAGACGCTGCACAAGCTCCTCCTCCTGCTGCTGAACCGGCTCCGCGATCCGCGCGAGCCCCACGTCAGGCCCAAGCTGGTATCGTAATCCGCGAACCCCTTCAAGAGGTAACTAATCTTGACTCATGTTTTGTCCCTTTTGTTCTTTTATCCCTCCCCTTTTAAATTCAAACTTTGCTTTTCCAGGGGAACGCGCCACTTTCTGGCAGTCGCGCAACCAACGCTTCCCAAGCCGCTGGCCAGTCTGGGAAGCAAAAGGCAGTCATGATAGAGCCTGAGGACAAAGAATCCTCCTCTGATGACGATGACATGCAAACGGAAAGAGCCCTCTGTTTGTACAAATCATGCTTTCTTTACGAGTCATACCTAATCCCCTGCCTCTAACAGATCGCTGCTCTCTCGGCTCGGAAGCGCGGTCGTTCTGATCCTTGAACTGACCTGTGGGCAGAAGATGAACCAATCGCTGACCGACTGGTAAGACACAAGCACACTAAGCACTTGTTAGGAATTTCTTTTCATTCTGTGTGACTCTGTAACAATCCTCATTTGCAGGTTCGCCACAGGTCCTCGAGACATGCTGAAGAAGGATCTTCAACTGTTGGTGAAGGCACATCTGCTTCCCAAGCTCCAGCGCCAACTGTTGTGAACCACTCTCCACCTCCTGCGGACGCTGTAGATAATGCACAATTGGCCTCGATACCAGTGCAGATCATAGATGACAGCTCGCCGGAGGCTGAAAATAGAGTACTGCTATTGGATGCACCTCGCGAAGAACCAAGCGACGTTCCTGTCCTGGAACAGACAGCGCCTGACTCAATTCCTGTTCCCAGCGAAGCTAGCCCAGAGACAATGCTAGCGATCATTGTGTATGAGCCCCCAATCGAAGAGGTATTCCCCCTAACCAACTATTTCATCATTATTTCCTGGTTCAACTATTCTGATAATGTCTTCTTCCAGGTTCCAAACGTCGTTGGAACTGGGGACGATGTAATCGGAGCAGTAGAAGCAGAAGCTGCTGAGCCTGTTCCTAACGTGGTTGATCAGGAACTTCCTCCCCCTGCCCCCCAAGTCGCTGAAGCTGAAGAATTGGAAGACCTTCCTGAACCAACGCCGGAGGTACCTGAACCAGTGCCAGAAGTACCTATCGCTGAACCTCCTGAGGCCCCTGTCGCTGAGCCTCCTACTCCCTCTACTTTGGAAAGGTTAGCTCGTGTACTTGAAGTGACCCCCCCTGGGGTCGTAGATGAAGTCAGAGAAGGCCTTCGCCGTTTCCTGGGCCCTGATATCTTGATTCCTGGTGCGCCTGTGAGGGTCTTAGAATACTTGAGGGTGCTCCTCCGCGAGGGAGCCATCACTGAGGAACAATTCCAGGAAATCGATCAACTGTTGCAGGATCTTCCTCAAGGGCTCAACGAGCGGGCAGTCGCGAATGCGCAAGCCAGGCAGACCGAAATGCATTATCAGAACCTTACTCAGCAAACGGAGACCGCGCGCGACTTCTTGGGTGACCAAGCTAACCTCATCAGGGAACTGACGCTCGAGAGGAACCACTTGAGGTCCCAAATTCAAGCCTTTCAAGCCCGGTTAACCGATGTTACTGCTATGCTCGTTCATGCAGAACCTCAGTTGGAACAACCCCTCGCTGCTCTCGAGACGCTATCCCAAGAACTGGCTCAGGCACGCGTGGCAGCCCAACAAGCCGCACAAGCTGCTGCGGATGCCAGTTTTCGTTTGGATGAACTCTTCCTTCGCCTGACCCATGCAGGCCGAAGACTTTTGGGCCCCTAGAATTAGGCCCATATTTTGTATGAACAATATTATTATTATTATTAACTTACTACTTAGCCCACTTTGCTTGGCCCAAATAATAACTTATTCTCTCAAACGGTTCAACGCTTTAAGTTGCCTTTATCGCTTTAAAACCGTTTGAAAAGACTGAAAAGATAATCTCGAAACGGAGCGGTTACCTCCTTGGAGACTGCTCCGTCTCCCACGCGCTTTCAATTATCTTCATTTCCGAGATCTTAGCATTTAACTCCGATTGATACGCTCATTGATGGCGATGAGAATATCACAACTAACCATCGTACGGTCAAAGCCACTGAGACTGGCACTATAAATACCTGCACTCTGGGGAGAAGATATACACAAACGAATATGGGTTTCCCAGAGATAGCAACAAAATCTCTACTTCTCTTCCTCCAGTTTCTACGATCTTCTCCTCGCGATATTAGCCTTAGCCTCAAATTCCTAGGCCTTATGGCTTAACCTCAATACCTGGGTAGGTCTTATGGCCTAACCTCAGGTCCAACCTCATGTCTTTGGTCTCTGGAAGTCGCGGTGAAACCCACCGGTTTCATTTAGACCAAAGAACATGTGGTGCTCCCGTAGCGGCGGAACCCGATTCTGAGGGGTCTCCTCTCTCAGATTGCCCGCGTGGAGCAGGAGGAAGAAGGGCGGAAGACCAATATGGGTCGCCTGTTCTTGCTCCGTAGCCTACTTCCAGGGTCTGACTGTGTGACTTATGTTTTTCCCCTGAGGTAGATGTGGTTGTGAGTCGCGCTTCTCTGTGAAGACCATCTCCATCCCGGAGGATAATCCTTCCCAAAAGGGTTGTGATGGATTATTTCCTTCCTTTTTGGTCCGGTACAGACGGTAGCGGCTGCAACTCAAAGCAGAGGAGGCATGTGGGTGAAGAGAGGGAGAGTAGGAATGCCCGAGCACAGCCCCTTTGCTGCCACAAGATCCAGAAACTCTCAGTAGATCTGTAATTTTATGGTTTTTACTCTAAGCCACTTCTGGCCTTGTAAACCGCAAATGTGATTATTTTGATTTGCACTTTGTACTGCTTTTGGCCGCAAAGCCACTTTATGAATGAAAGTTTTTAACACTTTTTGCAAATCAAAGTATAAAATAAGGCCTCAGGTATAGGCCATTACATGCATTCTTAACACCATAATGTCAAAGAAAAGAAAGGGTTGAAATTTGAAATTTTTGAACGAAAAGCCACAAATAAACGAAAAGCCACAAATAAGGCCTGAATGTACAGAGTGTTGCCCCCCTAGTATGCGTAGGTGAAGCAAGTACAGGATACTAAGGCCACAGGGAAGGCCTGAATACGGATGAAGCGAACCTGGGTAGACTAAGGTTGCCCCCCTGTCTGAGAAGAAGGTTGATCCGGTGGATCGTCAAACTCCCAAACACTAGGGTAGTATTTCTTCAGGAAACGCCCGTTAATGGGATTGCGGGGGAGGCCGCCATCCAAATCTTTGAGGTGAAAGGCCCCGCGCTCCAGAATGCGATGAACAACGAAGGGTCCTTCCCATCGCGGAGTCCATTTACCGCGACCGGTCAACTTCTCGCCAAAAGGCAAAACAGCCTTCCAAACCAAATCACCCTCTTTGTAACTACGGCCATGTGTCCTCTTGTCATAGGCGCGAGCAATCCTCTGTTTTTCCAAGACCAAGTTGTCCAAAGCTGCCAAGCGTTGCTCGCTGAGATCTTCGTGTTCTTGCCACATCGCCTGAACATAATCTTCCCCGATCAAGTGATGCTGATCTTGGACGCGCAAAGATTGGACGTTGAGTTCCAAAGGTAAGATTGCATCATGGCCGAACATTAGCGCATAGGGGGTTGTAGCAGTGGGATTCCTCTTGGAGGTACGATACGCCCATAAGGTTTCATACAGCGTATCGTGCCACTGTCTGGGGTTTTCAACAAGCATCTTCTTGAGCAAGGTGATAAGAATCTTGTTACTAGCCTCTGCTTGACCATTGGATTGGGCATAATATGGTGTGCTGTGGACAAACTGAATACCCAACTCATTGACAAGCTTCTCTACATCACCGCCCATAAACGCTGCCCCCCTGTCTGAGACCAACACTTCCGGGATACCAAACCTGCAAATAATATTTTGAAAGATAAACTGACGAATGGTAGCGCCGGAAGCCTCCTTCAATGGTTCAGCTTCAACCCACTTTGTGAAGAAATCAGTGGCCACAATGATGAACTTATGCTGGAGCGAAGAGTGAGGGTGAATCATCCCAATCAAATCCAAAGCCCAGCCTCGTGCAGGCTAAGGCTTAATAATGGGTTGCATGGGAATATTGGGAATGTGCTGCACCGGACCATGCGCCTGACAGTCTTGGCAGCCTTTCGCGAATGCGATACAATCTTTCAAAATGCTAGGCCAATAAAACCCATGTCTTCTGATAAGCCAACGCATCTTGGGGCCCGCTTGATGGGCTCCACATACTCCTGTGTGCGCTTCGCGCATTAATCGTTTTGCTTCGCGGCCATAGACACATCTAAAGTCTACGCCATCTTCTCCACGTCGTCGCAGCTCATCACCTCTAAGGAAATAATTCAAGGCAAGAAAACGAATCTTCCTGTCTGTTGTAAGATCTGGTTGCTTGAGGTAGTCAATCAACGGTATGCGCCAGTCAACGTCGATAGGCTCGAGGACCGCGAAGACTGGATCGTCTGGTGGGTCAGGCCGCGCGAGCCACGAAGGCAGTGTGCGGCGCTCGACTTTCAGAATGCGCTCGCGAACGCCATATTTCAATGTAATGCCTGTAGCCAATTGAGCGAGTTCATTGGCCGCAAAGTTGCGCTCACGAGGTATGTGCTCCAAGTCTACATCGTCAAATTGATCTAGAAGTTCAATGGCACGATGCATGTAGGGTATGAGCAAAAAGCTTTCACACTTGTACTTTCCTTGGAGCTGGTTGATTATGAGCAAAGAGTCGCCGTGTACCTGAACGTCCCTCACCCCTAACTCTAGCAGAACCTCTAGGCCAATGATAAGGGCCTCATACTCCGCTTGATTGTTGGTACACTTAAACTCCAACTGGAAAGAATAAGAGAACCGATCGCCCGCTGGATTTTCCAGAACAATCCCAGCCCCTGCTAACGTTTCCGTTCTTGAACCGTCAAAGTATAGTATCCAGGGCTGTAAGGAGACTGTGGCTTGGTACAAAATAGCGTACTCTGTGATGCGCGCCAAATCTGGCCGAGTGATGGCCACAACTGCTATTTCTAACTCCTTCACTATAGGGATGTCCAAGGTAGGGTGGTGCGCGAGGAAATCTGCGATAGCCTGTCCCTTTACTGCCTTTTGTGGCACATACTGTAGTGAGAACTCAGATAAAGCTAACACCCATTTGCCAATGCGGCCTCTCAGAATAGGTCGCGATAGCATGTACTTGACTAAGTCAGTCTGAGCGATGATGCAAGTGGTAAAGGATAACATGTAGTGGCGCAGCTTGCACGCTGAGAAGTACAATGTGAGACATAGCTTTTCCATTGGAGTGTACCTTGTCTGGCAGTCTGTGAGTGTCCTACTAAGGTAGAATATGGCATGTTCGACACCATCCTCATCGTCTTGGGCGAGTAGGCTGCCAATAGAAGCCTCAGCTGCTGATATATATAGCTTTAATGAAAATTCAGCCCTAGGGGGAACGAGCACTGGCGGGCTCGCCAGGTAGGCCTTGATTCTGTCAAAAGCCTCTTGGTGCTTATGTTCCCAGACAAACTCGCTTTGGCCCTGCAGCTTCAGCAGAGGAGAGAAAGGCTGGATCTTACCTGCAGAGTTAGAGATGAAGCGTCTCAGGAAGTTGATTTTACCAAGCAAGCGCTGTAGCTCTTTCTTCGTGCGTGGCGGAGATGCGTTGATAACTGCGCTCGCTTTGTCTTCAGGGACCTCAATTCCCCTCTGATGGACAATGAACCCCAGAAAGTCTCCTGCTTGAACTCCAAAAACACACTTAGCAGGATTCATTTTAAGCTTGTGCTGTCGCATGCGCTCGAATACTTTCCTGAGGTCTGTGATATGATCCCCTCTTTTCTGAGACTTGACAACCACGTCATCAATGTAAACCTCCAAAATCTTTCCAAGTATGTCATGGAAGATTAGGTTCATGGCTCTTTGGTAAGTCGCTCCAGCGTTCTTCAGTCCAAAAGGCATAACCACATATTCAAAAACGCCCGCGAACCCAGGGCAGCGGAACGCGGTTTTGTGTCTGTCTTCTTCTGCAACCGGAATCTGGTGATACCCCGCAGTGCCGTCCATGAAGGACAGTAATTCATGCCGCGCAACGGCATCTACCAACATATCCGCGACCGGCATGGGGTAGACATCTTTAGGTGTAGCAGTATTAAGGTCTCTGTAATCTACGCAGACCCTCATCTTACCATTCTTCTTTCGGACAGGCACTATGTTAGATAGCCACTGATTGTACTTGGCCACCCTGATAATGCCTGATTTGTGCATTTTTTCGACCTCCTCTTTAACGAGGATTTGAGTCTCTGAATTCATTCTTCGCGGCTCTTGTTTAACAGGCCTCTTGTCAGGGAGTGTTGGTAGCTGATGGCAAACCAAGTCCGGTGACAGGCCAGGCATATCCTCATACTTTTCCGCAAAGCAGTCCTTGAATTCTAGTAATAAGTCAATAAGCCTCTGTTTCTCGCTAGGCTCTAAGTAAGCGCTGATAGCCACTTCCATAGGCTCATCTGCTGTTCCGAGATTGACTTTCTCGGTAGGATCTCTGACCTTAGGAGGCGTGTCGTCCAACGCTGCCGGAGCGAGCTGGATTTCTACCTCATCCTCTTGTTCCTGATCAGAGAGTCCCTCTTCAACGATTTCCAAAGTCGCGATTTGCTCATAGGCCTCTTTTTCCACTAGATATGATGATAATCTTTCATGCAGCGAGTGGAGGGCCTCTATCCCTTCCTCTGGAAGGTCGTAATCCATTAATCGTTCAAGCGTTTAGGCACAGCGTGGCCAGGCCTTTCTAAGCCTTCTTTTGCGAGCGTAAGCCCCCACTGTGACAGTTCAGAGGCCGTCACCCCTGTGGGGCAGCCTTTGTTATCGATGCCACTGACTTGCAATGGAGCGATAGGCTCCAAGTAGTACCTGGCATCTACATAGTTTGCGGATACTGGGAAAGGACGAGGGTCCGCTTTGATCACCTCAGCTTTGTCTGTCTCCCTGTTCCACATAATAAGTTCCTGATGGAGGGTTGACGGAACACAGTAGCTCCGGTGAATCCAATCTCTGCCCAGGATAGCGCTGTAGGCCGCATAGCAGTCTGTCACAAAGAAAGCGTAAACTCCCTCTACTGGACCTACCTTGATACGCAAGAAAAGTAAACCCAAGGTTTTTGTTACAGTCCCCGCGAAGTTCTTGAGAGTAAGAGACGTCGACTGGATCTTCTCCTTCTTGATCCCTAGCAGGTGCATGGTCCTGGTAGTAATGACATTAACAGCAGCTCCGGTATCAACCATGATCTTGCTTACTTTGGTACCGCCAACTTCTGCTGTGATGTATAGAGGTCTCATGTGTTGGACCATAGCAGGTGTTGGCCTAGTGAAGCTCATGAAGAATTCTTTACTGTTGGCGTCCTCTGTTTCCAGAAAGACAGCCTCTTCAACAGGTGCCGTGACCGCTGACGTGATCTGCAGAGGCTGTGTATTACATTCCTCAGCTTCTACGCATTCCTGAGCAGCGACCGGCATTGCATACCGCGCTGGAAGCACATAAACCATATTGCAGGACGTTTCGAATTCATCTATGTCGTCCTCCAGGTTAAGCTTGGGTTCGTGGACAGGGATATCCGTGTTGAATTGTTTGACCAACCTGTCCACTAAGGATTCCTCGGTGAGGCCTTTTACTTCACATTGTTCGAGCTCTTGAACCACTGAAGCTTGTTCAAGGGAATCTGGCTTTAGTTCCCTAGCAATATCCGCCTTTGGGGGAGCGACCACCAAACTCTGGACTTTCTTAGGTCTCCACTGTAACGTGTCGGTAGTCTTGTCTTTGCCCCCCAGTCTCTCGAAAGCCGAGGATTTGGCTTCTGGTTCCTCACGAGACAACCTGCGCCTGACGTGTGGTCGCTTGGACGGCGAGCTCTCCTTTCTGGCCAGCAGAGGTGTTCTCTCCTTGGTAATCCTACAAAAAACATTGGGCTTAGATGCCCCAGATTCTGAGCTCGCTGGCTTTCGCAGACTGCGAGGAGCCACTAATGGCTTGGCAGCGAGCGCTTCCATCTCCTTCTGATACTGCTCAGGAGATTTGACCAACTGTGACGGTTTGATCAGGCCCTGGTCTAAAGCCTCTAGCGCGCGCTTGGCTTCACCAAATCTGCGCTGCAGTTTTCACTTCTTGGAAGGACTTATCTCCACTGCCTTCCTCTTCTCCCTGGTGTACCACTTTCCTTCTTTGATGGTAGCGGTTGAAGCAGGTGGTATGTAGGGCTTGGTCAGAATGTCTTTGTACTTGTTCGCGACCTTTTCCTCCATCTTCTGATCAGCCGTAGCTGCCTTCAGCTTCTTGAACAGATTGGAGTCCTTTGGCGATGTAGGCGACCCCATTCTCTCCTTTTCTCTTGGGCTGGAAGGCTGGTAGTGTCGTGATGGCGAAGCCCACTTAATGGGCGGGAAAGAGCCAAAACGAAATGTCTGCTCGACCTCTTCGTGCGGCACTTGGATGCCACACTCTTCTTTGCACCGCGAGCATAACACTACTGGCGAGGCTTGACCAAATGGTTTAGCCTTCTTCTGGGCAGGAGCCTCTTTAGGCTCTGTTTCTTGTCCTTTCGTGGACAAATCCAGAGTTGGTTTCCTCTGGTTCTGCTTGGTCCAGTTCACATCGACCATGTTAATCCCAGTATCAGGAAAAGGGTTTAGGTCAACAAGCGCTGCTGCAGTTACTGGAGCTTCCACCTGAAGACTACCGTTGTTGAGCCATACCTGAATCTGGTCCTTGAGCTTCACACAATCAGCTGTATTATGGTTCCACAGGTTATGGAATTTGCAGTACTTCTTTCCTTTCAGCTGATCTGGTCGAGGAAAAGGTCCAAAGTCGGTCTTCACCATCTTCGCGGCGATCATCTCATCTAGAATCTCGTGTGCCTTGTTGGCATCATATGTATACGTCGCGAATTCAGGTTTAGTGAAGGCCATCGATTTGAGCTTGACAGGTTCCTTGGAGATTTTCAATTGCTTTAAGGCTGGGTTCTTTCTCCCTGTCAGCTCATAAGCGGCGATGTCGCTTTCATCTTCCTCCTCGTCCTCCGGAGCCACGTCCTCACTGTGATAGTGGTAGTAAGGGTCATACGTAGCCGGCTGGTAGCTCAGGGCCGCTACAGTGCGATGTTTCCCTGGTACGTATGTTCCTCTGGACGCATTCTTCCTGGCGTCAGTTTCTCTGAGGAGGTGTTCGAAGCTTCCCACCTCTGTGATGAGCTCTCCCATTGACTGGATCATGCTGCCATGCTGCTTCTTTCGCTGGCGAGGCTCTAAGCCCTTGATCGCCAACTTGATCAATTCTTTCTCTGGCAGGATCACATTCAGCTTGGCCTTCTGAATCTGGAAGCGCTGAAGATAGGCCACAGCGGACTCTGTGGGCTGTTGGGCCATCTGGGTGAGAGAAGCCAAGTCTACCTCAGGTTCTGTGGCCCCGAAAGTCTCCCGGAAAAGCTTTTCCATTGCAGGCCAATCTGCTACAGTTCCTGGCCGCAATTTGGAGAACCACCTGAAGGCAGCTCCTGAGAGAGAAGTGCCAAAAATCCTGCACTTGAGGATGTCATCATTCTGGTACTGGCCGCATTATACCCTGAACCTGGCCAGATGGGTTGCCGCATTCTCGGAGTCTTCCCCTGAGAAAGTAGCAAATATAATGTTCTTATAGCCCCTGGGGAAAGGCGCGAGCATTATATGCGGCGGGAAAGGTCCCTCATAGACTCCATCCATCTGGGCCCTAGGATTGGCCAGTCTAATCATCTCCTCCACCTCATCGCGTCTTACGTACTCAGGACCTGGAGAAGGAGGTATCGCCGCATTCTGGCGAGCAGCAGCCTGTAATGGTATGGCTTGAATGGTATTTGTAGTTGCCCTTTCTCCTACGTGTACAACGCGAGTTGTACCTGGCTGCTGCAGAGTTACTGCCGGTATGGGCATCTCCTTTGCCACCGCTGTTATCCTAACCGGATTACCAGCCTGGTCAATCCCATAGTAGCTTCCCGGCAGCTCTTGATATAAGTTCTCTGCCCCGTCGCTGTCGTATTGAACGAACGTAGAATCGGACGAGGTTCCAGCGCCCTTTGAGGCCTGGTGCTTCTGCCTGGTAGTCTGCCCACTTGAGGCAGTACCTTTATCTTTGCTGCCGCCGATAACTAGCGCTTGTTCTTTGTTTTTCAGCGGCGTGGCAGCAACAGTTGCGGCAGGTATAGCAGTATGGCTACTAACCTTCTCGCGCTGGTTCGGTGGCACGTATTTGCCCGAACCGGATGGCTGGCCAAGAGAACCAAGGATAGCATTGGGATCACCCAAGGTCTGGTTTAATACCTCCTTAGCCTGGTTCAGCTCGGCCCTCTGCATGGCAACCTCGGTTGCGAGGATCTCTCCATCTTTACGGAGACCAGCCATGTCAGCCGTTGTTTGCTTCGTATGGTTCGCAATGGCCTCTATTATTCCTTTCTGGCGCTGGTTCTGCTCTTCTGCGATACCTGAAGCATGGGCCATCAAAGCATTCTCAGTCTGTGAGATTTGCTGCTTAGTTTCCTCCGCTTGTTGGGAAATACGCTGGTTTATCTCGCGTATGACCTGGTCAGCTCTCGCATTATCCCTCGCAAGGTCAGCAGCTATCTTCTTGCTGTGGTTTTCGATGTTCTCCAGGATAATTGCGAACGCGACCTCGGAGGAGGCCCCTTCTGGGATAGGCTTCGGAACGAAAGCCTCTCTTTGCACACTTGTCGCTGTGTTGGAGCTAGCGACAGTGTCAACCGGCTCGCTGGCCTGGTTGTTAGTGACAGTTTGACCCTCAGCAGCGGTCGGACGATTCTCTCCTTTTTCCGTCGACATCTCGGTTGGATGGGGATGAAGAGCGAATCTTTGAGTCACTTGTTGCTCAGAAAGACCACGACAATCCGCGCGAGAATGCGGCTTGTAACTGGAGGTCTTATGCTTTGGGCAGTTAGCGTAAACCTTTTGGTAAGGGTTTTCGCTTGACTTCCCAATGGCTACCGTTCACGACGAGACACTAGTTTGGTCCCACTGGGCGTGCCAAAATGTTTGGCTCCAAAACCAATTGGCTTGCAAACTGTCTCTTTTGAGCGAGTGATTGCGCAGGCGTGCCAGCACCGCGGGGTGCAGTCGTTGGGGTAGTCCCTTGACCTGACTTCATCTTCAAGCGCTGTGGACGAGGAGAGCACCAACCTCGTCACAGGGTTCTTCTCTAGCCTTTCGGAAAAGGACTTTTGCCTTACGGATAAGGACTTTGGTTGTGGTCTCTTGCGTTCACCGAATCGATACTTAGTATTGTAGACTAAGCAGAGCAATCACTGGGAAGTTTGGAGAAAGCACGGGTTGCGCTAAAGCGTGACTTTAGCTTCGCTGGGTTGCGAGGGCGTTACCATTGCTTCGCTGGTAGTAACGGTAGCGGTTGCGCTCACAGTCGGCTCGCTGGGAGACTGGGACTGGAAGTACGGTCGCCGGGTTGGTCTGGTGATGCTGACAGTCGGCTCTTGGAGAGACTAGGACTGGCGCACGGTCACCGGGTTTCAACAAGGTTGAAGGTTTGCTCCGGGGAGGCTTTGTAATCGCTAGGATTGATTGATATGAGAGAGGTCCTTAATTCGTCCTTGAAACCCGGTATATATACCTAGGGTTTCTGACTGCTCCTTGTTGTAGAAGGATTATTGATTGAAGTTTCCTAATCGATCTCTGCTACTTACCTCCAATAAGGTTTCGTTTTCCTCATGGATTCCGGAATGGGCGAAGCTGTAACCCAAACCATAGTAGGCTTATTTTTGGGCCGCATGTATCGGCCCGCTGTGCTAGATCTACTCAAGGATATTGCCAAAATTACTTTTGGGCTCAAACACATCTCTTTATTTTCAAGGGCCATAGAGTGCCTATTTACGATTTCCTTTTCATTGCATGCATTTAGGGGAAACAAAGAACAATACAGGAATGCATACAAACAAAGAAACCCAGTTCCAACCTTTCTGTAATCCACATAAAATCTCTTTGCAGAATAACCCAGTAACCAAATTTGCAAACCACTAAAGAAGAAAACCCTAGATACCCGATCCCAAATTAAAGCCCCAAATACCCAAGCTAGATGAGATTCCAGGCTCCAGAATCCAAATTGGCAAAAACATACACGTATCAGCAATTAAATTGAAGAAAAATGAGAGTGGCTACTTAACCAGTACCGCCATCACTTTCTCCCTACATATAATCAGCATAAACATATCCACAAAACTGTCAATCTCAAATAGAAAATAGAATAGGATTATAGGAGCCAAAGAAAGAAACGATTACACAGTAGGCACCAAAAGAGCAGAGTGAAACAGAGCAAAACGCCTAGCATTGTTCAAAGACTCGCACACTTTAGTACAATTCTTTGAATCCAATCCTTCAATTAAGTTCTGGTCTTTCAAAAAATTCAAAATTCAAAATTTATTGGCTATACTACCATGAAAATTATAATCAGATCCTAGTGTGCATGAACTCATGAGGAGTTGGATTCATTTCTCTCACATGAGAAATTTTGTGGACAAACCAAATCTTATTCAACTGGTTATGTTACTGCATTCTTATATATGAAATTAGTGGTGTCAGCCCATATAGAAGAAATTTACTTATTAAAACTTCGTTAATTTGCAGAACATCAATTTATATATTTTGGTTTTCTTGAATTAGCATCCAAGTTTTTCATGATTTTCGTGGTCAAGTGATTGGAGCCTTTTGCTCTAGTATGGATCGATATTCCTAGCTCCATTGTTGATGAAGTCATGGTGGTAATAAATGAAGAAAACCAGAGAGAGAAAGCTCAAAGAGATATTTTCATTTCATTGCTCAAATCTGTTACAACTGATCGTATTTATACTCAAAGAATCTTAACTTAATTCCTGAAAACTGGGAGAAGAATCTTTTACAAAATTCTAGAAGCTATAACAAAAATGCTATGATTTTCTAGAGAGGGTTATAACAGAATGGCTAGAGCTGTGATTCACGTTTTCCTTGCCTTCATGAAGAGTGATCTGGTGTGACTGCAGCCTATGATCGATAATAAAAGACATTGAATTGGCTTAGGTTTGCAAGTGTAAATGAGAAAAAATTTCCATCGATCCCCTTTATATCATATTGGTCTATCGTGATGATGTAAGACAGGTCATGTACGTGTCTCATCAACTAAGACCTCAACTTCGAACTGTGTACTCTACGTCTCTAACTCTCCATGTGCCACCTAATTATGGCACATAATTAGGTGTCAACTTTGCTTTAGTTAGATGTCAACTTTGCATGAGTAAATGATTTTCGATTTGATTTAATTTTTTATAGAGATGAAATATAAAAAGAGACTCATAATTAAATTATATTGAAACGCATCTCTAACTCTCCATGTGCCACCTAATTATGGCCGGCCGGTCACTAACCTTGAGCTTATCTCCACTGAAGCAGACATTCGCCAACCCAGCTCGTACTGTTAAAGCCGAAGGCAGCACAAGCCCCAAGTTGCACTACACCTCTCTGTTGGAGACTATCTATAACTTTTTCTTTAAATGCAAGGACAAAGCTAGCAAGTTTTCTTCAAAAACACTAGTATATATAGTGCAGTTGCTGGCTTGCTGCTCCTCCTGTCTGGCCAAATATTATTCCAGCTAACAAGTTTTAGGGGGACCAATGTCGTCAGCTAGGTTCGGTAAGCTGGAGGTGGATATTGAAATCAAGGCTCCTGCTGAAAGATTCTTTGAATTCATAACGCGGAAAACACACATGTTATCGAATACCAGTCCTGATAAAGTTGTGAGTTGTGAATTGCTTGAAGGTGACTGGGGAAAAGAAGCGTCTGTCATCTCCTGGAATTATGTTCTAGGTAATTAAGGTTTTGATTTGATATATCCAAGTTAATATTGTTCAATTTTGTCATAAATCAATTGCATAAATTAAATAAATAGAACCCTAGCATTGTTTATAACTAATTATTAACCTTATGATCGAAATTTGCAGATGGGAATGCTAGAGCTGGCAAGGAGTTGCTTGAAGCCGTAGACATCGAAAGAAATTCGGTAACTTATAGAGTTGTCGATGGATACTTGCTGCAGTATTACAAGAGCTTTAAGAGAAGTTGTGAAGCCACCCCAAAAGGAAAAGGAGAAGAAGAGGGAACCCGTGTTCACTGGACTCTGGAATATGAGAAGCTGCATGACAAAGTTCCGGAGCCACATACCAAGCTCCAATTCATACTGGATCTCGTCAAAGATTTTGATGCTCACCCTAGCAGCCAAGAACATCTATAAGCGCAAAATTCTTCTCTTTTTATTTAAACAAAAATAAATAAAATAAATAAGCACTCCTCTGTGTGTATGTGCTATACTAATAAAATATTGGGTCCATGCATGTGGAAGTAATTAAGTATGGAAATTAAACCTTGGATTAATTGAAGTTTGTTTAATAAAAGGTTTCTACCATGGAGATTTCCTACTACTTATTAAGATAATAAAGGAAATTATCGAAATTCAAAATTCGATTTGCTGATGGGTTTTGTTGATGTTTTATATGGTTTTGAGATTTGGATTGCAAAGTTCTTGTGTTGGGATCTGGTTTGGTATTCATATGCTGGAAAGATTTGGTCGGCTTCTCAATCCTTGATTGCAACTCTCGTGATGTTTCTGTGTCACGCGGTGATTCGATTGTTGGCGGCGACACGATCAATCTCCCAATCTGTTGGGTTTTGCAAGTGGGCTGGTTACAAGCCCAATGACATGTTGCTGGGTCTTGTTATTTACTTCATTTGCTTATGTAATTTTGGCCCATATTTGGGTATTTTTTTGTAAGTTTGTGTTTGCAATTTAATAAAAATCTTTTAACCGCCAAAAGTGAAGTTTTAAATACACACTCCTAATTACTTAATACACACTCCTTACTTAATACACGTACTATTTAATTTCTCATTCTAATATTTTACTAAATACACAACCTAAATTACCTAAAAGATCCTTAAACTAAAAAACCATGAAATATAGTATTATTTAACTACATTAAGACTACTATTTAATCTTACTTAATACACGTACCATTTAATTTCTCATTCTAATATTTTACTAAATACACAACCTAAATTACCTAAAAGATCCTTAAACTAAAAAACCATGAAATATACTATTATTTAACTACATTAAGACTACTATTTAATTTGATTAATATATATTAACATATTAGTGTTTTATAATTGACCATATTAATTACTTGTGTTAGTTATTGGGAAATCCATAAGGATGCATTATTGTTCCATTCAGATAGATGCTTAGAAATAGGTTTTCTATTATTTGAGTCCTCATCCACCAAACACCATATTGATCAAGTGTAAAAATTTTGAGTCGAACAATTGAATCAATAGTTTCTCCACAATGGCATAACTATGAAATTGTCATTGGATGGTCAAACAAATTAACAATTACAAAATTTTATACCTGTGATGTTTTATATTAGATAACAAATTGACTAATCATAACTTTTTAAAAAAAATGAACTAAAAGTGGGAGTAAAGCGATTTGTTTTAAAAATTTAATGCCATTGATTTTGAAATTCTAAATTATATGGTTTCCCACCCCATTTAATTACAATTTATTTAAGAAAAATTTAAATTAGATGGTTTCTAACTTTATTCTGGTTTTAAATGAGAATGCATGTGTAGATATTTATTGTGTTTATAATTATAGAATCATATAAGGAAGATATGATTATTATTATTTTTCTTCTAATACATAGATGTCTATTTTGGTCATTTAATTTACTTATAAAATCTGATTTGAAATATAAAATAATAGGGATGTGTATTAAGTAGTTTGGGGTGTGTATTTAAAATTTCTCCCGCCAAAAACAAATGCCATCTTTTTTCTTTTTGATAGAAGAACATTAAATATATTAAACCAATTTACAATTGTTACTAGGGGTTTCCTAAACAATCGCAAGTGCTAAAATTAACCACAAATTGTTAATATGAAAATCTAAAACATAACAAACCAAAAATTGTCTAAATGACTGTTGATCAATTACAAAGTTGAGGCTCACTTCGTGGAAATAGAAAGAAAATGCGACTACAAACTTATGTAGTCTATCCTTGTCCCAAAAAGACAGGCTGCTTTGCTTACTAATGTACTCAATTGTGGTGCTCACAATATAGCATTCCATCCAAGACTTAATGAAATGATGGAGAATGATCTCCATCAATTTGTAGGGAATGAAAATTAATTCTAATAGAAAACTTGACCCATCCTAGACGTAAAACCACATTGTATTGGGCCTCTAAACAAACTTATCTATATCCATTATTATCAAACTATCTAGAATAAGGGCCTTCAACGAAACACGTGACCCTAAACAAATGAAAAATCTTATTGGGACACCTATGCTCTGATGCGGGTGACCAAAAAGAGTACGGCTACCACCACTGCCACCGCTAGCTCCTCCTCACATCTAGATCTGGTGAGATCAATTGCCATAGCTACCGCCAACATGGTTTGCCAAACCTGATCCAAGACAGATTAGCACTTTCAAGATCAGAGTCCGAGTCAACTCAGTGGATATCTGACTTATAGACTAAACCATGACAACCCAAGGAGGCACACAAACCTCCAATAGACTACGACGTCTTGAGGCATGCTCTGTTCATATGCAAATTGAAACCTCCACTCATATCGTCAACATAGCCTAGATCTAAGTAGAAGATGGGATCCGTCTCCACCCAGCAAAGCTAGAAAGTTTGCTTACATAAATGACCCAAAATAGTCGTGTATGAGAGCATTAGATGTAGCAGTGCACCAGAGAGGAGGACAGTTGACGTCGTCCATCGAGGAAGGCCTGCCAAAAAAGTTCGGTTAGCAGCGGTAACCCGCTTGTTCTCAGCGACGACGTGGTCGCCGACATGCTGCTAGGGTTTTCATACAAAATCAATTAAACGTAATCAAAAGTGTCTCGTAACTGATCATTGTATCAATATTGTCCCAACTTAACCACCTATTAACTTTTGGGTTTTAATTCAAAAGACCTCGATACAATTGAGTGTGAGCAACTCACTATAAGTTATATTTCATTTTGTTATTTGATTGACCAAGTCTCCATTATAAGACTTTGTGTCCTAATTTTTAATGTGGGAATTGATTTGTTAATTGATTAAACATGTTCTGATACCATGTTAAACAACAAAAAACATGGCCCATGGCTCACCATTGAATCAATATTGTTCACACTTAACCACCCATTAAGTGGTGGGTTTTAACTCAAAATACTTCGGTACAATTGGTAGGACTCACATTGCCTAGTTCGCAGATCTACTGTTCTGCAAGAATAGGAGTTGAGGCATAGTATCCACCATTGCCATCATTTGCTTGTAGGTTACCAGTTTAACCTACTATGTTGTATTTTCATACTATTTCTTCAGATTGCTCTGAATACCTTGAGATGTTGTTTAAATTAGAAGTTGCCTATTTAGAGTATATGACCCAACTATGAGACACTGTGTAGATTTGTATGAGTGGAATTTGTAGAATTGTTATGTTGGACCTTTTATGTTAATTAGAGTTTGGATACTAAGATATCTTTATTGTGGTTGTGGAGTTATTTTTATACGAGGAGCACGTAGGCTCCAGGAGATTAGGGTGAATGTTGCTTAGAAGTGTTGTTTATGATTTCTTGAGATTTGGGTTGTCCAATTTTAGGGAAAGTTTTGCCGAATTTTCAGTAAAATTTCTCAAAAAGTAGGCATCGCAGGGCCACCTTGAGTTTCAGGGTGAAATTTGGGGCGAGTGCTGTCAACAATTGGCTGTGAACTACCCACTTATAAATTATATTTTCTTTTATCACTTTTTTGATATGAGATATTTCCTATTCAACGATTCTATCTGACATATTCTTTGTTTTTCTTAATTTTTTAGGACTAGTTGTAAAACTTCACAATCAACTTGCACATCTTCACGTGCATGCAATAATTTGAAGAGTGGCAGGACCGAGAGTTCTTTAAGTGAAACCTTGTCTGAAACCTAGGACACTAAATAATGTTCTAAAAGCAATAAATAGACATTTTATTAGTAGGGTATTTGGATTCCATGGCATTTGTAAATAGCATTCTAGTTTTTCCAAATAACTTAATAGAGCAAACGACCTTCACTTTCAGGGGTGTGTGACAATCTAAACCATATGATCTCCGGGGGTCCCGAGTTTTCAAGGAATACTACGTTATGATATTTGATACATCTTTATTTAAAAGCGCGGATATCGTAAATAGGTTAGTCAGAACAATAGGTTAATATCATATCTCTCTCAACTCATATGCCAAACATTTCTCATGCCAAACTTCAAATTCTCTCTGTGGTATCATTCATTCTAACATGTATTGGACTTACTAGACGTTCTTTGAATGATTTTGTAACGATACATACTATTTATTTTGGACTAAATTCAATTTGTTTTCTCTAATTTTGGGACAAACATCAGTTTAGTTCCTATTATTTATTTTCAATCACGATGGTCCCTACACTTCTAATTTCCATTATCCGAGTCCAAATTTCAAATTTGGCTCCAAACATGACGTCACAAGTTGAGCTGACACTGACACGAGGGCCCACTTTAATCTGGTTTCAACACACAAAGGGAAAAATGGACTGCTCCACTTTAATCTGGGTTCAGTTAGTCTCTTTCTTCAATAGAGATGATCAACCTCTTCATATGTCCGCCTCAACTCCCCAACATATCTCTTCAATTACCAACATCCTACAAATTCCTTGAATCCCCCAATACCCAACTAGACCATGAAAAACCGAATCTTTTTTAGGTTGAAATACACACATCCTGGGAAGCATGCCTAAATCTCATATCTCAAACAATAACAATCAATCCTATGTCACGAAGAAAATCCATAAGAACATAGCCCAAATTAATCCAAAAAATAAAAAGAAAACGGGATCCCATTCAGCTCCAAGCTTCTACATCTCCCTCTTCTATCTCTCCAGCATCCCATTCCAATTCTCTCTCTTCTTCTTCTTTTTGACCCATACCCATACCCATACCTCAGTCGCTCTCCTCAACCCCCAATCTTGTCTTCAAGTCCCACAACCTCCACCTTTTCGAGACTCACGATAACATCACCGCGCGGCCGCTGGATCTGAAGCACAGGCTCAACGACACAGTTTTGCACACCGAGTTTCAGGTTAACGATGAGACCATGAGAGTGCTGGGGTCGTGGGAGGGCGTCTGGGCTTGGGTCATGCCCGAGAGGCGATGGGTCGATTTTTGGGTCTGGTTGTGATGGGCTTGTTGATTGAATTTGTGTGAAGGGATTTTAGTTTTGTACATGGATTGATTCAGATAAGGTGACACCGAGATGGAAGAGAGAGAAACCAGATCCTAGTACATCCAATCGAGGCCAGAAACTAGATTGTGGAATTAGATTGCAGAGACCTAAACTCGAATTTGGAGAAGAACACAAAGAAACACATTGGGGATTTGAGGTTGAGATCTATTGGATGGTAGAGATTACTATTTAACTCTGCACTTCTTCAATTTCGTTTGGCTCGTCTTCTAATTCTTGTTGTGGTTATGATGGGTTCGCCTCTTGCATTGTGATTAGGTTGTGAAGCTTTTGGCTTTTAGACATCAGAGGAAATTGAACTTAACCCCATTACCAGAGGTAGAAGAAGAATGAGGTGGAAGGTTGAATGAGGGTGGATTGGAGCAAAATCATAACAAATGGTGGTTTGGACATTTCGTCCAAACTGAGGGTCAAAATCTAAAAAGTGGGCCCTCGTGTCATTGCCAACTCAGCTTGTGACGTCAAGTTTCTAGCAAAATTTGAATGGACTCAAGTGATGGAAATTAGAAGTGCAGGGACTATCGTGATTAAAAAAAAAAATCATAGACCAAATTGATGTTTGCCCTAAAGTTAGAGGAGACAAACTGAATTTAAATTTATTTTTGTAATTCTCTTATGGTTTTATTAATTGCAATGATACATACTTGAATCCTTAAATAAATAGAGGTTGTACTTAATTACGATATTGCTTTTTCTTCCAACTCTTAATCTCATAACAGAATTTGGAAAAGCACTTATCCACCCTCCCTGAAAGAGATATTAAACGGCTTGTAAATAAAATGCAATATACTTTAGGGTTAATTACATATAAGTGCATTTTAGAAAGTTTTTTTAGTCATAAGGCCACCAACTAGTTTTTTCCTTCATAAGACCACTAGATTAAAAAAAAATGTTATATTTTGGATTTTAAAAACCAATATATTTACATAAATTCCACTAGAGTACAAAATCAACATTCATTCTCTCTCTCCTCTCCGGCGAGGTCTCCTGTCAACTCCGGCGGGTCTCCGGCCAACTTCCAGCGAACTCCAGCGACCACAAAAGCTACTGTCACTGACACCAAAAGCTACTCTGATGAAATTTTCAGCAATCTCCGGCGAGGTCTCAAAAGCTACTATCACTAGCAACAAAAGCTACTCTAGTAAGATTTCCGGCAACATCCAATGAGATAACAAAAGCTACTATCACCAACAATAAAAGCTACTGCTTACCAAATAACCTATGCTCCCCAAAACGAAAAGCTACTATTCCCACCAACAAAAGCTACTGTCACCAATACCAAAAGCTACTCTCACCAGCAACAAATGCTACTCTCACCAACACTAGAAAACTACTCTCACCAACAGCAAAAGCTGCTTTCACCAACACCAAAAGCTACTCTCACCAACAACAAATGTTACTGTCACTAACACCAACGAGCTACTCTCACTAACATTAGAGAGTTACTCTTGTATCAAAAACTACTCTCACCATCAACAAAAGCTACTCTCACCAACGCAAAAAATTACTATCACCACCGCAAAAAACTACTTTCACCACCGACAAAAGCTACTCTCACCAACGTTAAAAACTACTATCACCACCACAAAAAACTTCAATCATCACCACTAAAAGTTACTCTCACCAAAGACTAACAAAGCTACTATCACCAACTGAGAAAGCTATTACCAACCTACACAAAAACTACTATGAAACATTAAAACAACTATAAATTTACAATGTCGAAAGCTTGCAATGCTCAATCTTGCATGTATTGTATGGGTGGGTTCATGAAACTGAAAACTGAAAAAAAAACCGAGCCGAAAGCCAAACCGAAGCCGAAAAACACCGAACCGAACAAAAACCGAACCGAAATGAAAAAACCGAAACTGGTCAAAACGACGTCGTTTTGACTTTAGGGTTTCTGACTTACGCCTTTTCCGCGACCTCTAGTCATTTCAATCTCTCCTCTCGTCTCTCACCTTCTCTTTCTTCTCTTCTCTGGCCGCCTCTCTTTGTTCTCTTCTCTGTCAATTTCTCTTCATCCAGAAGGACTAGATCGATGTCCAAGGAGTAGATCGGGTTGATGAGTCGTCGGGTTTCGTTTGAAATCCAAGTATGGTGCCATGGTGGTTGACGTCTGAGCGCGACCTTCGCCGTCGCCGAAAGAAGAACCAAATGGATTTATTTTATGAGATTTTGGGTATGGCATAAAGACTCGTGCTTGATCAGGATCTCAATGGGGTGAGCTTCACACACTGCTATTACTGCTTTGCCTTAAACAATGAATCTTTGTTTGTTTGTTTTTTTTTTTTTTTTTTGAATTTTTGCTTATCTGGTTTTGATGTGATTGTTTTTCGTTTCACTGTTGCTTGAGTGTGGAGTTGATATTAATCTCAGGAACTATTAAAAGCAAAGCAAAGCTCTGTCCGATGCTCTCGGTCAATTCTCAGGTAATCAATATTCCCAAAACCTTTTCTCTTTTCTGATGACGAAAAGGTTATAATATGGATGAAATTATGGAGCTTGGTGACTAAAGATTTGATCTTTTTGTAAATTGGTTCATGTGCTTCTTACAGTACCCAACTTTTAACTTTAGATCTGGCTTTCATTGATTTTTTGTTTGATCTGATATGTTTTGGCTTCCATTGCTGGTTCAAGATCTATTGCCAGATTATTGCTTTGTTAAGATAATTAACAGTATCTGTACTTATGGAGATGAACTTCAAGTCTTTGAATAATAAATGATGATGGCAGTAGTGAATAATAAATCAAGTCTTTGTATAGTCTTTGTAAGCACTACGCAGTGATGTATACTATATTTATAGTTTGATTTATTTGTTGCTGTTGGTGTTATAGTTTGATGTATTCATTGCTGTTGGTGTTGTAGGGAAAATGCCCGTAGGGCTGGATTGCACCAGTTGGCTTTTTGTGGTTTGTGAGGTATGATATTGTGTGTGTGATATTGTATATTTTGATCCAGAAAACGAATATGTAGATATGTTGTAATTGACGTTCATCTTATACATCTGAAACTGTGTATTTAGGTTGGGGTTGCAAAATAAAATGCATGACTTGATCTATTGCTTGAACATGTCGAAGTTGCCTTGGGAGAGATCCACGAGCTCAAGTAGTGAAATTTGTGTTTACATGGTAGAAGAGTGATTTGCTCAGTTTTTTTTTTGTTGTGGTTCTTTCAGTTCTGTATATGGTTGGTTGCTCTTTTTTTTTTTTTTTTAGTTTATAATAAATAAGGCTCCAATGGCCTTTATTCTTAATTTCCGGATTATTGAAAGTAGATGGAATTGATTTGTGTCTCAAATGGATATACATAAATGATTAAAAAAAATTAAAAAATTAGTATGAAATTTTATTATTCAGCTAAAATTATTTATTAAATAAAAAATTAAAGAACCGAACTGGACCCGACCCGAACCGAGCCGAAAAGTTTGGTTCGGTTTTCGGTGTTAAATTTTTAAAAAGGGAAAACTGAACTGAATTTAAGTGCGGTTCGGTTCTCAGTTCTGGCCCAAAAGCGAACCGAATAAAACCGAACCCACCCCTAATGTATTGCACATATCATAATCGATCAACATAACTTGTATCCATCAGCATCATTCACTAGAGTAAGCCGTAAAATTAGAGAGTTACTCTTGTATCAAAAACTACTCCCACCATCAACAAAAACTACTCTCATCAATACAAAAAACTATGCTCACTAACACCAAAAGCTACTACCAAACAAAACAAAAGCTACTCTCAGAGACCAAGTAATCTATTATCAGAAACTAACAAAGCTACTGCAAACAACTAAGAAAACTATTACCGACCAATACAAAAAGCTACTTCGAAACATGAAAATAACTATATATTTACAATGTCAAATGGTTGTATACATTAATAGCATGTACAAATTACATGTGTTCATCAAAATAACTATAAATTTGCAATGTCAAATGCTTGAATCAAAGCACTCCGATTTCAACCAAACAAACCAACAATTAGACACAAATTCAGCCAAAATTGTCCGAAACCAAGAACTAGTCAATCCCATAGCTCAAGCATGTTGCATTTGCCTCTTCAATGTGTAATCTGCCACCTATATGGTTTATCATCCACCGTCTTCACAAAAAAAAAGTCAATTCCTCCGTGAATCACCAAAGCAAATCATCAAACCATTTTGAATAACTTGCACAACCACACTAATAAAACTAAAAATATCAAGTACTGGCATATTTTACAAATAATCCTATTATATTCAAGCATTTCCTCGATTTCAATAATCCATTTAGGACTCTATGAATATGAATAAATTAACAGTACCTTCTCCTTTTATTGTTGAGCGGCGATCCATAAGTTTTTTCCTTCTCCGACTCAGCGCAGCCGTTTGAATTCGAAGCCACGTCGACCGGAGATTCCGTCGACGGCGAATCCACGAGTACATACATCCGCCAAAAATAATCTCACAGTACTCCTTAGGTGGCTTCTCCAAAGCCACCTTGCTTCCGTCATCATCTTTCATCAGCATCTCCTCAACCTCGCCGATCCACGTGTCAATCGATCCCGTCTCTGGGTTGGCCAGAGCATCCTCCACCGTTGATGACGACGATGAAGAAGGCAAAGCCCTAGTTGCCGCTGTGACGGCCGGGTTCTCCAACTCTTGCAACAAATCTAACCCATTCGCATCGTCGAATACGAAATCCCAATCGATCTCTCCAATCACGTCAACGCCGCTGTCCAAAAATTCAAGGCCTACCTATATGGCTTCATTGAGATTTGAATGAGAGAGAGAGAGAGAGAGAGAGAGAGAGAGAGAGAGAGAGAGAGAGAGAGAGAGAGAGAGAGAGAGAGAGAGAGAGAGATCACAGATCGATGTAAGGCTTATAGATCTTGGGTTTATTAGGTAGAAGGGTAAAATTGTCAAGAATGAAATAATTTGTGAATGCAGGTGGCTTTATTTGTACAAGAAAATTTAGGTGGCCTTGTGGCTAATATAATTCTCAAAATGACACTTGCATGTAATTTTCAATATACTTTACATATATGCACTACTACAAAAGTGGTCTATATCAACTATCTTTTATGCACCTATTGGATAATAGTGACAACCTGATTACAATACACCCAAAGAGAACTTCCCGAATAATAACAGGAGTCTCTACAACAACAATGTAAAGACTTGAAGGCAGGCGCATAGCCCTTATTTCAAAAAAAAAAAAAATCAAATTCGACCGGGATGTATGGAAGAGACCCATTATTGTATGGGACTCATGGGCTCACTATTGGTTTCCAATGGTGAGTATGCATTTGTTTTTATTAAAATAAATGGGCTCACTTTTTTTTTACAATGGTGAGTATCATCATTATTTGTAATGAACTAATGATAAAAAGAAATTCAAAGCTGTTATACGCATTTATCTCCACTCCTTGCTTGAACCCAAAGCGCCGCTCATACCCTTTGGGTTTTGGCCTTCACAATGGATGCAGCGACCCAAGACATGAGACAGCGACGACGTCGGACGAGGCATCTCCGATGGATGGCGAGTATAGGAGGTGCGTCTCCTAACTTTGCTTTTATTCTCATGATTTATAAGCTTTACTTTTTTCGCATGTTCATCTAGAAAGAATGTTATTGAACCCTAATTTCAGATTGAAGGGTTTCTAAGGATCTGCTTTAATTTCAATTGTCGATTTTTAAGATTTAATGTTTCTAAATGCTTATTTGCCAATGATTCTGGTCTTTTACTATTTGATTCCTTGGATTATTTTGTCTCATATGGTTGGTACTTGGATTTTGTCTCATCTTATGGCTGGTTGCGCTTGTAATGATCATCAGGAAAGATAAGCACTTGAATAAGGTTGATGCTGCAGATGATGGAGATGTGCGCGCATCTGCCTAGTGTTGCCCTCAAAGGGATGGGGGACGAATCAGAGGAGCAATTGAAGGTTCTGCAGCAGCATGCGACTGAGCTGGAGGCGGAAGCCGTCGCCTTAGGAGGCATTGGAGAGGGAGAAGAGTATGCTGGAAGAGGATGTGAGCAAGTTCCATGAGATGATTGAGAATCTCGACAATAATGTGAAGAAAGTGCAGAAATTTTTGTTGGGAAAGAGAAGGCATTGGAGGCCAAGAGGGAAGAGAAGAAGAGGATTTTACAGGAGAATGAGGAGTTGAAGAAGAGAGCCTAATCGCGGTGTTTTAACAAGAGGGATGTGGAGAGAATGAAGAGGGAATTGCAGGCTGTGGAGAAGAAGGTTTAGGATTTGGATAACAAGCTTGGCCCACAGGTTAAGGAGTTGTTGGAGGCTTTAGCCATGGAGTGCAACCAAATCATGACGAGGTTTCTCATCCCTCCTTATAATTTGATTTTTCAGTTTCCATTGTATTTGCTTTGTTGTGTGGTTGGTTGATTTTTTTTTTTTTTCTTATGATTAGCTTTGATGAAACATGTCATTGTAAGTTAATCCAATAGCTCTACTCATGGAGCCATTAAACTAATCATGTACCTTTGTTAGTGCTTTCAACTTGCTTGCTATTTGTACGCTATACAAATTGCTTTCTGTTCAAGGTTTACAGCGTACAATTCAAGAAACTTTGATCTCTCTCATGAAATTGGTATCTCTTTCGTCGTAGCAAGTTGAAACTATGTAATAGCTTTCAGTATGTATTGAATCCTAAGGGATCAACAGTTGCTGAGGTGACGGGGTTACCAAAATGGCTTTCAGAATGACATTACCAATTTCTTGTTGGGTTGTTCAAAAATTAGTGACTAAGCAACTAAAAGCTATTTGACTACATACTACAATAATAAATATAGAAGCAACCGGAATTGTGACACCCTGTAAAGTCTAAATCCTTTCTAGAACTTTTACTGAACCTTTATTTCTCTGTTTCCCCGGAATTCTCAGCTGCCAAAACCTGAAATAATTTTTTAGGATGCTGGTTTCTGATATAATATCTTAAACATATCTTAAACTTGCTGCAGATGTTTAGTGTTGCTGTCATAAACGGTATTAATACTTCTTCTTTCTTTCTTTTTTCTTTTATTTTTTTCTTTCAATTTTACGATTTCTATTGAGCTTTTTACTGTACATATATAGCTTGCAATATGTGTTTTGAGTGTTGTAGTATTTCACTTGGATCGAGTTCCATCAAAATTCTGAATGCATCCTAAAGATACTGTAGTGAACTCTTCATTCAATGTGGAGTTGCTGATTCTCTTCCTTTTCATTGGTACTTTTATGATTTTGATAAGCATGTTAAGATAAGATGAAGTTCGCCGCTAGGTGAACCCAAGCTAGAGATGTTGAAAACATGATCTTGTAATTTGTAACTTGTTCAGTTATCTAGATGATAATTGGTGGTTAATTTAAATCCCGTTGATCCTTTCATGATATCTTATTTCACTTTGTAATTAAGTTGTAACTGTTTCTGACAACAGAGCATAGGCGTGTTGCACATATTTTACTTCACTCAGTAAGAGGAGCCACATAATACTCCCACAGGTAATTTCTTTATCCTGGTACATGATGATGTGATTGATGGAGTTAGTAATTCTGTTTTTCTTTTATTCTATAACTTTGTGATGAAAGAAAAATGGTAATGTTTGATCCCTATTAGATGATATGTTTGCATGGCTACTTTTAGACAAAAAGAGTTGCCCATACAGGAAAAATGCTAAAGGAAAGATGTAAATCTGTCACATTTGTAAGTAATCAAAACTATGGACTACTACTTGTGTCGATCATTCATGAGTGTAACTTGTTTGCTGGCTTTGATGGTACAATTGGAATCTATTTCTTATATTCAATCTGTACGGTATATCATTTGGTTCCTAGTATTTCATTCGAATTAATTTATACCGTCTTTTTTTCTTTTTTCTTTTTCATTTTTTATAACTGGCACTCAGCTGATGATCTTTTTTCCAATTAATTTTCCCAAGTTGCGCTTTCTCTGACAATTAGTTTTGATCTTTCATCAGGTGATCAGAGAAGTTCGCCAAGAGACATAAATTCAAAGTGTTAGAAGGCAACTCAGGATGGAACGAAGGGCACCCAGGATGAAATAATGGCTGTTATGATTTATGAAGGTTGCCTTGGATTTTACTTTTTGGCCACAAGAGTGATCATTGACAAAAACAATTTATCTTAATTATAAATTTTCATATATTTTTTTTTTGGTTAAAATATTGGCCGTTACCTTTGTTCAAGTTGATGTGTATCTATTAAAATAATATTTGAATGAAGTCACCAATTGCACATCTGATTTTGCTATCTTTATGGGACCAAAAAAAGGTGTGTATTAGGCCAATTGACACCATGCAAAATGGTGTGGTTTGCCCACTTTTGTGGTAGGGCATAACTCCATAATACGTGCACATGGAACTTCTTTGTTAATATATTATCTTTGCTTGATCAGTGCAATACTTGCAGGAGCCAGTAAAAATTCAGTGGTAATCTACAGTGGCGGATCTAGGATGTAAACTTGGGGTGGGCTAATCTAAGGCTTGCTACCAAGATTTTTTTTTCCCCATTAATAATCCTTGTAAAAATTTTGAGACTAAATTGTAAAGAAATGTTAATAGAAATTGTTGTAAGAAAATCGGGAAAGAGAGAAAAAAAAAATAGGCAAGAAAATTTTAGCAGGAAAGAAGAAGGGAGCCCTAGCTTCATGGGGAAAGAGAAAAAAATAACAAAGGAACAAAAGAAGAAAATGGGGGAGGAAAATGATAAAACAACTAAGAAAACAAGCATTAATTGCTGTCAACAAGATTCGAACTAAGGTCACTAGGAAAATAACCAACCACTTTGCGAACTGAACCAAACATGAATATGAGAAATGTTAGCACTTATAATCGATCAAATATTGAAAGAATTATGGGTTGGGCTATAGCCCAACCAGCCAGATACTGTTCACAAAAGTCACTCTGGGTCAATTTCTTGACCTGCCAACTGACATTTGGTGACTTTTTGTGAACAATATCTGACTAGTCAAGAAAAATGGTGGAAATGAAAGGCAAAAAGCAGTGAATAGTCTTGACTAGCCAACTTCAACGGGTGGACTTGCTCTTATCTATTCGGAGCAAGTCCACCCATTGAGGTTGGCTGGTCAAGTCTATTCACTGTTTTTTGCCTTTCATTTCCACATTTTTTCTTGACCAGTCAGATACTGTTCACAAAAAGTCACTCTGGGTCAATTTCTTGACCTGCCAACTGACATTTTGTGACTTTTTATGAACAGTATCTGACTAGTCAAGAAAAATAGTGGAAATGAAATGCTAAAAACAGTGAATAGTCTTGACTAGCCAACTTCAACAGGTGGACTTGCTCACATCTCTCATTGCCTCTGTTCTTGAAAAGTGGCCAAGTTCAATTAATTAGGATATGATACTAAAACCTTCTTTTATCCCTTTAACTGTGACTTTCCATTGAAGTTGATAGAATGTACGTAATTAATTAGGACTAATTTCCTGGCAAATGACTTTGAAACAAATATTAAGGATTGAATGACTAGTTTGTTGGTTTTCGACTCGCCAGGAGTTCGACCCTTCACCTTTACCAGGTGCACTTGAGATTTCCGTGTTTTATGGTTAGGAATTAGGATTCACGTTTGTACAACCAATCTGTTAAAAATAACTATATTGATATTTTTGGTAACAGTTTTTAGTATAAAACATGAATAATATACGTATTGATGTATTTTTCAAAAAAATATATGTACTTCGTAATTTTAAAGATGATTCATTAAATTTCTTGTACTTTGGAACCCAAAAATACTATACACATATTATACATGATTTTTTTTTTCTTCACATTTGTAAAAGAGGATCAAAGGATTTCACTCCTACCCCCATAGTGACTCGAACCCATGACCTTGATTTTAGGTAGTGGGTGCTCTAACCACTGACCTTGATCTTAGGTATTATACATGACTTACACTTTCCTGTAAATTAAAAAAAATTATTAATTTATACACATATTATGAAACAAAAATGAATATAAATTAAGAAATTTTTTAAATTTTAAAAATAATCTATTAATTAACTAAAAATATTTTGCCAAATTTTTCAACAAACTATTACATGAAATGTTCATATAATACATGTATGTCTCAGGGACTATTTATTGTGCATAATAGTAGAATAAATTATAAGCCTAAGTACATATTCAAGTGTGGAGCTACTTTTATGGTAAAAATTTGGGAAGTAGCTATAGGAAAGTTTTTTCAATTCAATCTAGTTTTCTTTTTCTTTCTAACAAAATTAAAATTTGGTTAGTTCAAATGCTTATCTATCTCTCAAAAAACGAAGGGACAAATTATTCAAAAAGCAATCAATTGTTACTTCATTCAACTTTTTCTTATGCGTCTTTAGAAGTGGGTTATTTTGTGTATTACTCCCCATGTTTTTTATGCTCAAAAAGTGAACTTCTCCATCAATATCCTATCTCAATTATACAATTAATTACAACTCTTTCCTTTTTTTTTCTTTTTTTTGAGAAAAATTGATAAGTTCATTGATTAGTCAAACAAAAAACAGAATATCTAAGGTTTATATTCTCTGAAAGAATTTGTAATTCGTTAAAGCCACTTGCTCCAAATTAGTTGGAAAGCATAAGTTCACTAAGCAAAAAGTGAATCATAGATGTTATGTTATTGCATTTTTAAAACATGTAAATCAGTCTCTGTGATCGGTACACACACTGAAACAAAACAAAAGAGCTTATACACTATGAAAAACAGATAGAATATATATTTTTTTTTAATCAACAAAAAACAGATAGAATAGGAAATACACCACTCTTATATCACGGCTTTAAGTTCAGAAAATTACCTCTTTGGATTTTTTGTTAGGGGTTGATTTGAACAGCTACTTGCTAACAGAGTCATGGTTTCTTTTTTTGTTGATAACACCTTGGAGGATCTGATGTAAAACAGTTTCAAAGTGCTGTAATCCCTGAATACCACCATTCTATATAAACAAAGGAAGACATGGAATGAGTAAATCTTGGCGCACAGAGTTATATACATCCATTAATCGTATCATATAAAAGATGCATGCAAGACATAAAAGATGCACACTCTTCTAAAACACTCATAAAAGAGTGTACAGAGGATCGAGAGTATTAACTAAGAGTGGAAGTCAGAAGAAAAGGGAAAGCTTCTCAATATTTCATATGATATATATTTTTAATCATTAAGCCACCTTTTCCTATTGGAAGCTGGTGATCAATCACAATGGTCAAGGTGTTATTTAAAGCGATCTGGAAAGAGAAGGTTACAATAGCTTTTAGAATAAATAAAAACAGAACCATACTTGCAGCAAAATGAATTTTCATTAAGAAAAAGGCTCACAACCACTAGTCTCTCCTAGTAACTTGATTATTGTTAAATATCCAGTTTATTTGAGATGTGAACAAAGAAATAAAAAGTCATGCATATGTCAGAGCAAAACAAAACAAATATAAACAAATTAAAGTGGGAAAAGGCCAATGTTAGATTGAACATAAGAAAGCATTAATAAAAAGACCAGATCATGCAAACTTGAAGTCAGTTTGTTCGACCATTTATGAAATAAACAGAAGGCAAATATAATTTATCCAAAGTAAAATCGAACCGCCACAACAAGTAGAATCTTATACAGAATGCAGAATTCAATAATAAAAACATCTTACTGTTCTTAGATACATGTTGATTAACTCACTGACAATGGGATTGAAAAAGGCAACCCAAGACACAAAATGGCAAATATCACCACTATAGAAACAGACAAAATGAATATGCATCAAACCCAGATCCACAATCCATCAGTAGGCAGAAGATTTATGCTCACCGTTCTCTATTTTCAGCTTTTCTGAAAATGATGAAGGATCAACACCTTGACCATTCTCATGCTCTTCAATAGACCTTAGTTGGGAGTCTGGCTTTCTTTTTCCAAATATAGGATCATCAAGGACAGACCCAGATGTAAAATATTGATCATAAATTAAGAAAAAGAAGCATTGTTACCTCTGCATCTATGCGTATAAATGCATACAAAGTGGACAATGAAAATATATAAATGGCCAGTTAGTCAGGTGGAATAAGATTAATGCTTACCATCTCCACTTTTACCCTTGGGCCTTGGTACCTCAATGTTAATTTTTCATTACTCTGATCCATCATCAGTCAGATACACCTTCGTATATTATTCATCTAAGGTATTGCACCACAACAATTGACATAAATATGAAAAACTGAGGAATATAATTGTATTACTTGATCTTGAAAGACAGGATAGGCGGTAAGAGGGAGAAGTTCCTGTTTCTGATCTCTTCTGGTATTCTACTAACAGACACTGCAGTAGGAAGATCATACTGATATTACACGGATTATGAATGCAGAAAGCAGGAAAAGAGATGCACTTTTACAGTTTTGCTTGATGCAGAACAGATGGCAGCCCAATTTGAAGAACAGTTGGATCGTGCTAAAGGAGGAAAACGAAAAGTGACTAGTAGACGCGAAACAGCTCCACGGAGTCCGTTTGGGACGCACCTTACCTTTCCGGAAAGGGGGGTTAAATTTTCACACCCCTCTTTACATTTGGTACACCCTTCCTAATTTTTTAATATTTTTTAATCTCCTCTTATGTTTATTTCTTATATTACTCTTCTTCTCCAACCAACTCAAAGCTGCATCTCATCCTCTAAATCAGAGAGAGAACAGACTAGTTGCAGAGCCAAAGCTTCTGCAACAATCAGAGAGGGGGCCAAAGCATTCGAAGCACAGTGACACAAACTGATCGCCAAGCACAGTGAACTCCAACGACGGCCGAAACAATCAAAACACCCATCCATCAAAACTGAAAACCAACTGTTGTGATTTCTGGTGGACAAGTGTACAAAAGGAGATGGAAAGAGACTCTGTGAGGCACGCCAATATTAACGACACCAAGAATTCTAGAGATAGAACCGGAGGGGATAGCTCACTGCTGTTGAGATCGAGTCCTGATAAAACGACGACGTCCGAGTTCGTTTTGAAGTGGGGGAATCGCAAGCGCCTCTGGTGCATGAAGATCCAGGTAAAGGACAACTCCAGTGGTGTCTCGGTGGCCGGAATTCGATGATGACCGCCGGAGCTCCAAAAACTTCTCGTCGTCGATTCTTCCTCAATCCACAGTTGACGATTGAATGAACTACCACAATAAGTGTGACGGCAATGTCGAGACGAAGAGAACGGCGCAGGTGCGCCGTCGTGGGGTGGTCGGACGCCGGAGTTGCCGGAACTTGCCCAGAAACCGTCAGAGGATCATGAATTTCGGGTCTTCGATTCTCTTTCTACAGCCAATGCCTGGATGATCCGAGACCACCAAGAGGTCGACGATGAAGAGACGCTTCGATTGATGGTGGTCCGCCGTCGTGTCGTGGCCAGACGGCGAAGATGGAATCGGGTCGCCGGTAGGAGCACGAGAGCGAGAGAGATAGAGAGACTGAAGAAAAATGTTGGAGAAGAAGGGTAATATGGGAAATAAACATAAGAGGAGATTAGAAAATATTAAAAAATTAGGAAGGGTGTGCCAAATGTAAAGAGGGGTGTGCAAATTTCACCCCTAGATAAATCTCTCAAATGCAATTCACCTTTTTTCACATTTATTGTGAGGGAGACCAAGTAGTGGATGCCCTTATCAATTTCGACCTCTCTTTAGATTGTTTGGTTTGGTGGGATGTGCCTCCTGACTTCCTTCTTTCTCAGTGCAATAGGATTATTTGGGTTTGCCTGATTTTCGTATTCTTTAATTTATTGATCATGTATTGTTTGTTTGCTTTACCTTTGTGGGTTTCGACTTCTATGATCACCCCAAATTTAGTGTACTCTTTTATTTTCGACTTCGATATCCATTTCAACTTAAAATAAAATAAAAAGAAAAAAGAAAAGAATTTAGCATCCAAGTTTTTCTTTCTTTTAATGGTTATTTTAAGGAATTTTTTGTGGGATTTACATTTCGACCATCTAGTTCTTAGAACTCAATGAATAGATAACTTATACAAACTTTCAGCTAAATTGATGGCCCTAAAAATATTGAAGTAGATTAGATCAATTGACGAACCAAATCTGCAACCTGACTATTCATGTTTATAAATTGTAAATCACAGTTATGAATGCCTTGAGGAATACCAATTTAGCTGAGATTTTGCAGAAGTGATCTACTCATATGGACTTAAAAATCTAATGATCAAGAAGCCAATATGTGATCTAAAAGTTTGTCTAATAAGCGGTCCTCTAAAATAGCAAAAAAAAAAAAAAATATCCTCACTAGAAGGGCGGCCCTATATGTATACACACATAGAGACACACACACACGATACCCTCCTTGTTATGCACCTCCAAGAATCCCACACGATTAGCTCCACCTGCAATAATCTCCATCTTCCTTTCTCCGAAAGCAATGATGCCCATATCAATACGGCAACTCACTATGATGGAGATTAATTGTGTAATTAATATATTTGCATGTATGGTAGGTCGGGACGAAATATTGATGGCTTTTATTGACAATGAACAACAGCTAGCTCGACTTTATTTGAAAACCACAATGTCTTGCTAGTGAAAGACTTCTATTCTATTCAAATTAGGTAGCTTTGGCTTTGGGTGTTTAATTCTTTTTCTTGTCTTGTATTTGTAAATTATTGAATGAATAAAGACAAATTCAATTGAGAATTTAATCCGCGAATGCTCAGTAATATTCCATGGTGGAGAGGGAAACAATAGAGGGGACTCAGGGGAGGGTTGGCTCTATCCCGATGGCAAGAGATTTTTTTTTTGTTATTTATTTTAGGTCATATAAGAGTAAAATGAAGATTAAAACTATACAAAAAATTGAGGAGATCTAAATACTATGCAATATCGCCACCATGCAATATCACTGAGCATTCGTGGATTGAATTTCCAATTGAAGTTTGTCTTTATTCATTCAATAATTAACAAATTCAAGACAAGAAAAAGATTTAAACATCCAAAGCCAAACCTACCTAATTTGAATAGAACAAGACATGGTAGTTTTCAAATAAAGTCGAGCTCGCCGTTGTTCATCATAAATAAAAGTCATCAATATTTCGTCCTGACTTGCCATATATGCAAATATATTAATTACACAATTAATCTCCGTTATTTTTTTTTTTTTTAAGAATAGAGGGTTTGTGCAGCTGCCCTCAAGCCTTGATTAATGAAGCTGAATACAAGGGAGGGACTTTGAGCCTAAACCCCTTATTACAATAAGCATCTAGAGAATATCTCGAAATAATATCAGCAGTCTCTACAAAACACATGTATTCTAACAAGCACCAATTAGCAAATAGTGCACTATTGGCAACTCCATTTGCTCTGAGATAACGGTGACATAGCAGAAAGATAACTCGATTATAACGAAACATAATTACTAAAATCACAGCTTTCATTATAGTGAGTTGCTGTATTGATATAGGCATCATTGTTTTCAAAGAAAGGACGACGAGAGGAAGATAGAGATTATTGCAGGTGAAGCTAGTCATGTAGCGTTCTTGGAGGTGTTGGACTAGAGTAAGGTTTCAAATTTCTTCGAAACTACAGAAATTTCCGTAATTTTGAAGTACCAAAACGAAATTTGAGAATTTAATCCACGAATGCTCAGTAATATTCCATGATGGTGAGGGAAACAGTAGAGGGGACTCAGGGGAGGATTGGCTCTATCCCAATGGCAAGAGATTTTTTTTTTGTTATTTATTTTAGGTCATATAAGAGTAAAATGAAGACTAAAACTGTACAAAAAATTGAGGAGATCTAAAAACTATGCAATATCACTGAGCATTCGTGGATTGAATTTCCAATTGAAATTAGTCTTTATTCATTCAATAATTAACAAATTCAAGACAAGAAAAAGATTTAAACATCCAAAGCCAAAGCCACCTAATTTGAATAGAACAAGACATTGTGGTTTTCAAATAAAATCGAGCTAGCCGTTGTTCATCATCAATAAAAGTCATTAATATTTCGTCCTGACATGCCATATAAGCAGATATATTAATTACACAATTAAACTCCATTATTTTTTGTTTGTAGAATAAAGGGCTTGTGCGACTGCCCTTAAGCCTTAATTAATGAAGCTGAATATAAGGGGCGACTTTGAGCATAAACCCCTGATTACAATAAGCATCTATTGAACGTCCCTAAATAATATCAGGAGTCTCTACAAAATACATGTATTCTAACAAACACCAATTAGCAAAGAGTGCACTACTGACTACTCCATTTGCTTTGACATAGTGGTGACATACCTGAAAGATAACTCGATTACAACGAACCATAATTACTAAAATCACAGCTTTCATTATAGTGAGTTGCTGTATTGATATGGGCATCATTGCTTTCAGAGAAAGGACGACGAGAGGAAGATAGAGATTATTGCAGGTGAAGCTAGTCGTGTGGCGTTCTTGGAGGTGTTGGAGGAGAGCAAGGTTTCAAATTTCTCCGAAACATCGAAATTTCTGTAATTTGGAAGTACCAAAACGAAATTGAGAATTTAATCCACGAATGCTCACTAATATTCAATCGTGGTGAGGGAAACAGTAGAGAGGACTCAGGGGAGGGTTGGCTATATCTCGATGCCAAGAGATTTTTTTTTTTTTTTGTTATTTATTTTAGGTCATATAAGAGTAAAATGATGATTAAAACTGTACAAAAAATTGAGGAGATCTAAATACTATGCAATATCACTGATCATTCGTGGATTGAATTTTCAATTGAAGTTAGTCTTTATTCATTCAATAATTAACAAATTCAAGACATGAAAAAGATTTAAACATGCAAGGCCAAAGCTACCTAATTTGAATAGGACAAGACATTGTGGTTTTCAAATAAAGTCTAGCTAGCCGTTGTTCATCATCAATAAAAGTCATTAATATTTCGTCCTGACTTGCCATATATGCAAATATATTAATTACACAATTAATCTCCATTATTTTATTTTATTTTAATTTAAGAATAAATGGCTTGTGCGGCTGCCCTCAAGCCTTGATTATTGAAGCTGAATACAAGGGGGGACTTTGAGCTCCCTGATTACAATAAGCATCTAGAGAACGTCCTGAAATAATATCAGGAATCTCTGCAAAATACATGTATTCTAACAAGCACCACGTAGCAAAGAGTGCACTACTGGCTACTCCATTTGCTTTGACATAGCGGTGACATACCGGAAAGATAACTCGATTACAACGAAGTATAATTACTAAAATCACACCTTTCATTATAGTGAGTTGCTGTATTGATATAGGCATCATTGCTATCAGAGAAAGGACGACGAGAGGAAGATAGAGATTATTGCAGGTGAAGCTGGTCGTGTGGCGTTCTTTGAGGTGTTAGACGAGAGCAAGGTTTAAAATTTCTCCGAAACTACAGAAATTTCCATAAAAAATATTTCCGTAATTCTGAAGTACCGAAACGAAATTGAGAATTTAGTCCACGAATGCTCAGTAATATTCAATTGTGGTGAGGGAAACTCAGGGGAGGGTTAGCTCTATCCCGATGGCAAGAGATTTTTTTTTTGTTATTTATTTTAGGTCATATAAGAGTAAAATGAAGATTAAAACTGTACAAAAAATTGAGGAGATCTAAATACTATGCAATATCACTACCATGCAATATCACTGAGCATTCGTGGATTGAATTTCCAATTGAAGTTAGTCTTTATTCATTCAATAATTAACAAATTTAAGACAAGAAAAAGATTTAAACATCCAAAGCCAAAGCTACCTAATTTGAATAGAACAAGACATTGTGGTTTTCAAATAAAGTCGAGCTAGCCGTTGTTCATCATCAATAAAAGTCATTAATAATTCGTCTTGACTTGCCATATATGCAAATATATCAATTACACAATTAATCTCCATTATTTTTTTATTGTTTTTAGAATAAAGGGCTTATGCGGCTGTCCTCAAGTCTTGATTAATGAAGCTGAATACAAGGGGGGACTTTGAGCCTAAACCCCTGATTACAATAAGCATTTAGAGAACGTCCCAAAATAATATCAGGAATCTCTACATAATACATGTTTTCTAACAAGCACCAATTAGCAAAAAGTGTACTACTGGCCACTCCAGTTGCTTTGACATGGCGGTGACATACCGGAAAGATAACTCGATTACAACGAAGCATAATTACTAAAATCACAGCTTTCATTATAGTGAGTTGGTGTATTGATATGGGCATCATTGCTTTCAGAGAAAGGACGGCGAGAGGAAGATAGAGATTATTGCAGGTGAATCTAGTCTTTGTGGCGTTCTTGGAGGTGTTGGACGAGAGCAAGGTTTCAAATTTCTCCGAAACTACAGAAATTTCCATAATTTGGAAGTACCAAAACGAAATTCATATGTTATATCATTTCTATCAGAAGTTTCTCGAAATTTTTCAAAATTTTCCATACATTTCTGCGAAATTCTTAATTTCTAAAATATCTACACACACAAAATATAATTAAAAATTCACACCGAAATTATGTCCGAAATTTCTCCAAAATTTCTGTGAAATTTTTGTGCCACCGACAACGAAGTTTTTTACTCATATTTTCATAGAGAAAATATGAAATTTTGATTTTTTTTCCAATCTAGTTGAATACAACAAAAAACCTTTTTTCTTTTATCTGCTACCAAAATCATTTCCAAAATTCATGTACTTGGGAGCAGTATTGTATGATACTAGATGGAAGTAGATCTATCGTATGGATCGAACCACATCTAGTAACACTTATTCTAAATACTTTTTATTGCTTTTGTTGTACTTGTTCATTTTCATTCATGAGGTTTTGGTATTACGCCCCCGCACTCCCCCCTCCCCTGGCTGTTGTAGGCTGTTGTATTTTTCTAATTATTAGTGAAAAAGGCGTGATGGCCAAACTTCCCACTGGGTTCCAGCTATCAAAAAAAAAAAAACACATTCACATTATCAATATACAGCACAATTATGATTACATGTAAATGAAAACACTAGTTTAGCAACCTACTACAGTACTAGTTAATTATTCGTACATATTAAATATCATAATTCTATTATAAATGTGTAATTTAGAGATGCTACATTGTAAATAGGTTTATTATAGGTTAGTTTAGTTTATGTAAAAGTTTCATTCAAAAATATCATTTTATAAATGCAATTAATATGATTTCTTTATTTTTAACTGAAATTTTCACCGAAATCGAAACTTTCTCCGAAATTTCCTTAAATTTTAAGTATCGAAACCGAAATTTGAAATCATGGATGAGAGAGCGAGAGAGAGAGAGAGAGACCACCAATTTTCACACCCCTATTAATATCATGCAAGACTTCAAATTCCCGTGCGGCAAGCTTTTCTTAACCCTTAATTTCTAAACCATACAAAACTCTGTGACCTCAATTTTTAAGGTCTAGCTAAGCTTAACCTGATTTACCATGTCAATTTTTTTGTCAAAATTTTCTATTTGCTTGAGATTTGGAAACGAAACCATCAGAATCTGCAATCCGGGTATACAAGAGATCGATAGACCAATCAAAACTATATTCGTCCCAGCACAAGTAGCACTGTTCGCCAGGCACGCAATTGTGGTACTCACAGCAATATTATTATACTGAGATTTCTTATAGAATGTAGAGATGAGCAATCCACCTACACATAAACACGGTACACCCGAAATAATACGAATAACACAATTGATTAAGCAGATACCCAAAATACCTCCTGGGTCCCAAATCCTTGGAGAACTCAAGCCCAAATGGACTCCACAATAGACCCAGAGGCAGCCCAGCCATATCACCCAGTTTTCTGATCTGGACACCCAAATGCTAGGCACCCAGACATGAGTTACCGCCATCATCACCTCTGACGTCGACCAAATAGCCGTCATTAGAAACGTTGCCGCCATCAAAGACGTCGCCGCTGTTAGACGCTTCGCCGCCATCAGAGGTCGCAGCGCCAGCAGAAGCAAACAACCGCTCACTACGACAACCCACCACTGGATTCGCTACCCTGCAGGCCAGATCCGATTCCACCAGCCTCCTCACACAACACCGATCAGCCTTGGCTTCCTCGCCGCCCGCGCTCTTGCTCGACGTTGGTCTCGGTGTCCAGGCACCGCTGCGTGCCTTTGACGGCGCTACCAAAACGCTGCTGGGGAGAAAACCCTTCTATTTGCTTGATATGTTGCATGAGTAAATGATTTTCGATTGGATTTAATTTTCTATAGAGATGAAATATAAAAAGTGACTCATAATTAAATTATATTGAAACGCATGTAAATGAGAAAAAATTTGCATCGATCCCCTGTATATCATATAGGTCTGTCGTGATGATGTGAGACAGGTCATGTACGTGTCTCATTAACTAGGACCTCAACTTCAAACTGTGTACTCTATGTCTCTAGCTCTCCATGCTTACCTAATTATGGCCGGCCGGTCATCACTAACCTTGAGCTTATCTCCACTGAAGCAGACATTCGCCAACCCAGCCCGTACTATTAAAGCCGAAGGCAGCACAATCCCCAAGTTGCACTACATCTCTCTCTTGGAGATTATCTATAACTTTTTCTTTAAATGCAAGGACAAAGCTAGCAAGTTTTCTTCAAAAACACTAGTATAGTGCAGTCGCTGGCTTGCTGCTCCTGCTGTCTGGCCAAATATTATTCCAGCTAACAAGTTTTAGGGGAACCAATGTCGTCAGCTAGGTTCGGTAAGCTGGAGGTGGATATTGAAATCAAGGCTCCTGCTGAAAGATTCTTTGAATTCCATACGCGGAAAACATACATGTTATCAAATACCAGTCCTGATAAAGTTGTGAGTTGTGAATTGCTTGAAGGTGACTGGGGAAAAGAAGGGTCTGTCATCTCCTGGAATTATGTTCTAGGTAACTAAGGTTTTGATTTGATATATCCAAGTTAATATTGTTCAATTTTGTCATAAATCAATTGCATAAATTAAATAAATAGAACCCTAGCATTGTTTATAACTAATTATTAACCTTATTATCGAAATTTGAAGATGGGAATGCTAGAGCTGGCAAGGAGTTGCTTGAAGCCGTAGACATCGAAAGAAATTCGGTAACTTATAGAGTTATCGATGGATACTTGCTGCAGTATTACAAGAGCTTCAAGAGAAGTTGTGAAGCCACCCCAAAAGGAAAAGGAAAAGAAGAGGGAACCCGTGTTCACTGGACTCTGGAATATGAGAAGCTGCATGACAAAGTTCCGGAGCCACATACCAAGCTCCAATTCATACTGGATCTCGTCAAAGATTTTGATGCTCACCCTAGCAGCCAAGAACATCTATAAGCGCAAAATTCTTCTCTTTTTATTTAAACAAAAATAAATAAAATAAATAAGCACTCCTCTGTGTGTATGTGCTATACTAATAAAATATTGGGTCCATGCATGTGGAAGTAATTAAGTATGGAAATTAAACCTTGGATTATGAACTTTGTAGTCTTTCTTAAGTTTCTTTAATAAAAGGTTTCCACCATGGAGATTTCCTGCTACTTATTAAGATAATAAAGGAAATTATCGAAATTCAAAAATTCAATCTGCTGATGGGTTTTCTTGATGTTTTATATGGTTTTGGGATTTGGATTGTAAAGTACTTGTGTTGGGATCTGGTTTAGTATTCATGTGCTGGAAAGATTTAGTTGGCTTCTCAATCTTTGGTTGCAACTCTCGTGACGTTTCTGTGTCACGCGGTGGCTCGATTGTTGGCGGCGACGACACGATCAATCTCCCATTCTATTGGATTTTGCAAGTGGGCTGGTTACAAGCCCAATGACTTGTTGGTGGGTTTTGTTATTTACTTCCTTTGCTTATGTAATTTTGGCCCATATTCGGGTTTTTTTTTTTGTAAGTTTGTGTTTGCAATTTAATAAAAATCTTTTAACCGCCAAAAATAAATGCTATCTTTTTATTTTCTGTTAGAAGAACATTAAATATATTAAACCAATTCACAATTGTTACTACTTACTAGGGATTTCCTAAACAATAGCAGGTGCTAAAATTAACCACAAATTGTTAATATGAAAATCTAAAACATAACAAACCAAAAATTGTCTAAATGGTTGTTGATCAATTACAAAGTTGAGACTCACTTCATGGAAATAGAAAGAAAATGCAACTACAAACTTATGTAGTCTATCCTTGTCCCGAAAAAACTGGATGCTTTGCTTACTAATGTACTCAATTGTGGTGCTCACAATACAGCATTCCATCCAAGACTTATTGAAATAATGGAGAATGATCTCCCTCAATCTGTAGGGAATGAAAATTAATTCTAATAGAAAACTTGACCCATCCTAGACGTCAAACCACAATGTATTGGGCATCTAAACAAACTCTATATCCTTTATTATCAAACTATCTAGAATAAGGGCCTTCAACGAAACGCGTGACCCTAAACAAATGAAAAATCTTATTGAGACACCCACGCTCTGATGCGGGTGACCAAAAAGAATACGGCTACCACCACTGCCACCGCTAGCTCCTCCTCACATCTAGATCTGGTGAGACCAATTTTCATAGCTACCGCCAGCATGGTTTGCCAAACCTTATCCAAGACTGATCGGCACTTCCAAGATCAGAGTCCGAGCCAACTCAGTGGATATCCGACTTCTAGACTAAACCATGACAACCCAAGGAGGCACTGTGACGACCTCACTTAAGAAATAGGCTAGGTTACCGCATTGTTTCTTTGTCCTTCTCTTTTGTGTGTGTTGTTCTCTGACTAGGATTTGGTTTTGTTTTAGATTGATGTTTCTATGGTTGGTTATTTAATTTATTTTGTTTTAGACATATCTGTTTGGGTATACAAGCCTAGTCACAATCTAAATAGATAACACGTGTTATTTACTTGTTCATTCCTGTGCCTTTCTTTTTCTCAACGATGAACGTCATTCCTACTTCCTCTTCCACCGCTTCTTTTGCCTTGTACCTCAAAGACTGACCTCCATTCACTCACCCAAAGGTCAAAATCTACACTTTTCCAATAGCTTCAGAGAGATTGCTGTGAAACCCACTGACCTCGAATTGAAATTCCTTGGTTACTTGCAGCTATCTCTAGTAAGTCGAATTTTCCATCTTCTAAAACCCACTCCTTCTGTTTCTGCCATTCTTTGATTTTGGGTTTAATTTTGTCGAAAATTTGGTTTAGGTGGTTGGAATTGCTGATTATAGAGTGGGTGTTAGCATTTTGATTTGGGTTGCCGTATGTAGCAGTTGATTGGCTTTATTAGCTGCGGGAATCTAAGGCTTGAGGTAGGGAAAACAAAACCTTCTTTATAGCTTAGATTCTAATCTAGTATGTATTGGGTGTGATTGATATGAGTAGGGATGGCAATGGGGCGGGTTGGGGATGGGGATCACAATACCATCCCCATTCCCGGGGTCATTCTTCACCCCCATCCCCGCCCCAATCCCCAATAAAAATATATTGGGGATTCCCCGTCCCCATCCCCACTGGGGACTAAGCCTCCAAACCCGCCCCAAATCCCCGATAAAAATTTAATAAATAAAATAATATTTTTCTCATATTACCTTTTTAAAAATCAAAATCTACAACAAATAAAATTAAAACATGATTAAATTCATAAATCATAATTCAGTGAGTGCAAAAGTTAAAACACCATTAAAGTAAAAGTGTAGCCATTAAAGTAAAGTAGTATATGTATATATTTGTGATTTATATTATAAAAAATAAATTAATATATTTATATAAATTAAATATATGTATATATTATTGGGGCGGGTTTGGGGATGGGGATCACAATACCATCCCCGCCCCATCCCCAATCTTAGATAGTGGGGATTGGGGATCCCCATCCCCATTCCCCATTTGTCCCCGAATTCTCCCCCCATTAGGGGCGGGTATCCAATGGAGCTCCGCCCCACTGGGGATTTTTGTCATCCCTAGATATGAGAGGATTTCTCTACGAATTCATATGAGATTCTGTTATGATTATGAATTGGTGGAATCTTGTTTGTCTTCTTACTGCTACATATGTCTCCATGTGGAGTTTTACCTCGTTTTGTTCTGCAATTATATATTTGGGTAAACAAACTTGAAGTACCAAACGTCCTTGCTTCTTATTATCATTATATTTTGGTCTTCTAGTTTTGTCTGAAATCAAATTTTGAGTTGAGTGAAAACTTTGAACCATGGTTTCTGGAAGACAAGAAATTATGCAGATAACTTGAGCGTTTTGCTATTAAACCAGAAAAGCTGATTCCTTTTACATATACTTCTTATTGGAGCCTCCTTCTTTTTTCAATCTTTTATTTAATCATGGTTGGTAGCTGTTCATAAAGAAACCATATTGGTAGTCTTGTTTTCTCCTTCCCAAAGTTTTGGTTGATGCAACGATGTTATATATGTATTGATTTTGCATTGTTCAGTTTTTCCTTGAAATGCTGAAATTCCTTATAGAGGTTTGGGTCAAACATAAATTTAACCATCTTTTCCGTTGTTGATTTATTGAAAACAAAGTCTTATTCTTTGAAATACCTTGTTTCCAGTCTTATGAATCCTATATCTCCTTTTGTTAAAGGTATGTTGATAGCAATGTTGATCAAGTGTTACTTTGAAACTCCAAGCACTGATTTGTTCTTCACAAAGAGAACTTGATCTATTACAGTTCGGTTTCTTGAAAGAAAACAGATTTTAGCTAAAGTGCCATTTCTTGGCAGTTTCCTATTACGGTTTGAAATTGGACTTCAAACTTTTATTGAAAATCCTTGAATGTTCAGTTTCATTTTGAAAAACAAAATGTTTCCTGGAAAGACCAGCTTTGGTTTGAAATTGTTTGATTTGGTTAGGCCCCGGAAAAGTTAAGTAGGGATTGTGCCTCCCTAGGGTGAAAGACCCAAAACCTGATCAGGATCCGCTTGTACGGGGTGTGCTCGGTGGCCTTAATACGAGCAATGGGCTCTAACCGGAAAAAGAAGGAGTTTCAAGGATTTTTGTTGGAATTCGAGTCAAGAGTTTTGAATTATTGTGGCTGGAAGTTGCAGTTAAGGAAAGAAAAGGATTTTTGGACTTTGTTTATAGTAAACGAAGCTAAAAGGCTTCATGGTCTTGTTGCCCTTTTGCTAGATTTACGACAAGTTTTATTTATTTTTCCAACGTATTTGAATGTTTATCAAGAAAGCTTTGGATTTCCAGCTTGTTCTCCTTTTCTTGCTCAGTTATTTGTGGAATTGATTTAAGTTGAATGGTATCTATGAATTGAAGCAAAGCTTTGAGTCTCATTCTGTGGCAGTGATTTCGTTTTAAATATTGCAGCAGCAACTTCTAAGCTTAATTTCTTTTCCCTCTAATTATTCCCTTGTACACTCCAGAAACACTAACAATATATTTTCTCTCCTTTCACAGTCCAAGTGCATTCTAAATTAGAATCTTTACTATACTGATCTTTTGTTGTACCTACTGAGCTTGTGAAGCTCATTCCCTATATTCTTGTTGTGGTTTCCAGGAAAGGAGTCCATGAGTGGACGTGGTAGTGAGATACCAGAATTGTCTTGAGCAGACAATGTTTGGAGCTTTGTTTTGCTTGTGAAGTGTGTGCTGGACCTTGCTTTTCTTGTTTAAATGATTGGTCCCTGGTGCTGGATGTTCTTCATTCCAGAATTTTGTTCTTTTTGTGTTGCAATGTACATATGTTGTAAATGACTGAAGTGTTAACCTGGAGCATTCTTTTGTAGTGGAAAACTGTGAAAGCAAGTTGCTCTGTTGAGCTTATAAAGGGAATTACTTTTCTCTCAGTTTTTAGAAAGGCTTTACGAGAAGAATTTTATTAAAATTCTTGTTCAGTGAAGGATTAGAAACTTGCTTTTACGTTAGAGTTTGAAACCTTCCAGTTTCCTTTTGTTTCTGTTGTGATCACAGATTTGTTCTTACTTCAAAAAAAAAAGCCTTACTATGATTTCAGTTTTTAACCACCACTTTAGTCATGACTCAAGGTTGGGTTGTGACAGGCACACAAACCTCCAATAGACTACGACGTCTTGAGGCATGCTCTGTTCATATATATGCAAATTGAAACCTCTACTCAGACCGTCAACATAGCCTAGATCTAGGTAGAAGATGGGATCCGTCTCCACCCAGCAAAGCTAGAAAGTTTGCTCACATAAACGACCCAAAATAGTCGTGTATGAGAGCATTAGATGTAGCAGTGCACCAGAGAGGAGGACAGACGTCGTCCATCGAGGAAGGCCTGCCAAAAAAGTTCGGTTAGCAGCGTTAACACGCTTGTTCTCAGCGACGACGTGGTCGCTGACACGCTGCTAGGGTTTACATACAAAATCAATTATTCGAATAGAGGCTATCTATGTATGCTTGCTACTAATGTAAATTATCGTTCTTTCAAGTTTACATGCATATTTAACTCAACTGACCATAAAGAGATCTATAGCATTATATATGGGCGACTATTTCACGCATATTTTTATGGATTAAATTATGTTTAGTCCCTGTACTATGACCATTTTTTCGTTTCAGTCCCTGACATTCTCAATTAATCTGAAAAGTCCCTAACGTCAAAATTTCAGTCTGATTGGTCCCTCCCGCGTCAAATTAGGAGTTGGCCTTAGGTGAAATGTCCAATATACCCCTCTATTATTTCTTTTTCCTTTTTAATTTCTTTTTTTCCTTTTTATTTTATTTTTTCTTTTTAATTTCTTTTTCTCCTTTTCTTTTCTTTTTTCTTTTTAATTTCTTTTTTTTCCTTTTTTTCTTTTTTCTTTTTAATATCTTTTTTGCTTTTTCTTCTTTTTTTCTTGTTCCTTTTTAATTTTTTTTTCCTTTTTAATTTCTTTTTTGCTTTTTCTTCTTTTTTTTCTTGTTCCTTTTTAATTTCTTTTTTTCTTTTTTTTTTTCTTTTCATTTTGCCTACTTTCTCCTTCCTCAACCCACCAATCCCATTCCGATCAAACTCCACAACCCATCTGTTTCTCTCCCCAAATTGAAACCAAACCCAGCAAAGACTTAGCCTTGCGGTGCAGAGATGGACATCGAGCAAAAGCAAGAGGCTAGGAGATCGATCACTTCTTCACCTTCTCTGAAGCCATCTCCCTCTGTTGGGATCCGCCCTTGCCTCCATCATCGCCGACGCCATCTCCCAAACACAAGCAGATCTCAATCAGCTCGGAAATTCGCCGCCAAACCACTCCCCTCTTGTTTTCACAGCCTACTTCTCTCTCTCCCACTCAAATCTCACTTTCTCTCTCCACATCAAGCCTCAATTTGGAAACTTTTCACTGAAAACTACCATTTTTTCAGACCCTGAGGTTTTTGGGTCTTGCTCAAAATGGTGATTTGGATTTTGGGTCTGGTTGAAATGATGGTTTTTGATGGCCAAGTTGACCAAAACCAGAAGTGAAGAAGAAGAATACTGATGGAAAAGGAAAATGGCCACCGGCGTGGAGAATAATAATTGGGGTTTCGGGTCGATCTGGATTGGTTTGCCGACGTGGCGCTACCGATGCAGCAGGATACGATGGTCATTAAAAAGGAAAAAGAAAAAAGAAAAAAGAAAAGAAAAAGGAAAAAAGAAAAACAAAAAAAGGAAAAGGAAAAAAGAAATTAAAAAGGAAAAAGAAAAAAAAAAAAAAAAAAAAAGGGCCGCCGGCATGGAGAACAAGAATTGGGGTTTCGGGTTGATCTGGATTGGTTCGCCGACGTGGCGCTACTGATGCAGCAGGATACGATGATCATTAAAAAGGAAAAAGAAAAAAGAAAAAAGGAAAAAAAAAAGAAAAAAAAAATAATAATAAAAAAGCAAAAAGGAAAAAGAAAAAAGAAAAAAAGGGAAAAAAGAAATTAAAAAGGAAAAAGAAAAAAGAAAAAAAGGAAAAAAATAAATTAAAGAGGAAAAAGAAAAAGAAATTAAAAAGGAAAAAGAAATGACAGAGGGGTATATTGGACATTTCACCTAAGGCCAACTCCTAATTTGACGCGGGAGGGACCAATTAGACGGAAATTTTGACATTATGGACTTTTCAGATTAATTGAGAATGTCAGGGACTGAAACGAAAAAATGGTCATAGTACAGGGACTAAACAGAATTTAATCCTATTTTTATTAAACGAAATCAAAGAGTGTCTCGTAACTTACCATTGTATCAATATTTTTCCAACTTAACCACCTATTATCTTTTACGTTTTAATTCAAAAGACCTCGATGCAATTTGGTATGAGCAACTCACTTATATGGTATATTTCTTTTTGTTATTTGATTGACCAAGTCTCCATTATAAGACTTGCATGTGTCCTAATTTTTAATGTGGGAATTGATTTGTTAATTGATTAAACATTCTCTGATACCATGTTAAACAACGAAAAACATGGCCCGTGGCTCACCATTGAATCAATATTGTTCAAACTTAACCACCTATTAAGTGGTGGGTTTTAACTCAAAATACTTCGGTACAATTGACCGGACTCACAATGCCTAGTTCGCAGATCTGCTGTTCTGCAAGAATAGGAGTTGACGCATAGTATCCACTATCCACCACTACCATCCTTTGCTTGTAGGTTACCAGTTTAACCTACTATGTTGTATTTTCGTACTATTTCTTCAGATTGCTCTGAATACCTTGAGATGTTGTTTAAATTAGAAGTTGCCTATTTAAAGTATATGACCCAACTATGAGACACTGTGAAGATTTGTATGGGTGGAATTTGTAGAATTGTTATGTTGGACCTTTTATGTTAATTAGAGTTTGGATATTGAGATATCTTTATTGTGGTTGTGGAGTTATTTTTATACGAGGAGCATGTAGGCTCTAGGAGGTTAGGGTGAATGTTGCTTAGAACTGTTGTTTATGATTTCTACAGATTAGGGTTGTCCAGTTTTAGGGAAAGTTTTGCCGAATTTTCAGTAAAATTTCTCAAAAGGTAGGCATCGCAGAGCCACCTCGAGTTTCAAGGTGAAATTCGGGGCGAGTGCTATCAACAATTGGCTGTGAACTATCTACTTATAAATTATATTTTCTTTTATCACTTTTTTAATATGCAATAATTTGAAAAGTGGCAGAGCCAGGAGTTCTTCAAGTCAAACCTTGTCCGAAACCTAGGACACTAAATAATGTTCTAAAAGCAATAAATAGACATTTTATTAGTAGGGTATTTGGGTTCCATGCCATTTGTAAATAGTATTCTAGTTTTTCCAAATAACTCAATTGAGCAAACGACCTTCACTTTCAGGGGTGTGTGACAATGTAAACCATATGATCTCCGGGAGTCCCAAGTTGTCAAGGAATACTACGTTCTTGTATTTGATTCATCTTTACTTAAAGCGCGGATATCGTATATAGGTTAGTCAGAACAATCGGTTAATATCATATCTCTCTCAACTCATATTGTAACGCCCCAAGCTGCACCTCACCAGCTTAAGCACGTCACAGTGCCGCGAGCCTCTAAAACATAAACCGAACGCTCGATTTACATTCTAGAGAACCGCTAGGCATTTTGTTTGAAAACTTTTCGTATAAACACAGCGGAAGCTACAAATATTTTTGAGGTGAAAATCCTTGAGTTGCTAAAGTTTATTTCATTCGTCTAGAACTTGAAATGAATTCTCACACACGAGGTACGAACTTCAAGGAAATGAGAACTCAACCAAAACTAACACAAGGCTAACTATCAACAAGTCTCGGAATACGAAGTTCAAGAAATAGAATCTAGAACAAGGTCTAAAAGACAAAATTTACCGAACTTGTTCCACACACCCAGCTCCGTCCGCTATTGTCCCGTCACCAGTGCACAGTACCTGCATCCACACTGTTGTAGGGGTGAGCTTTCGTCCTCGCTGCTCTACAGGAACTCTACCACGACTAGGTTTGAAACCAGCAAATATATCTTTGGGATCCCAGTATGAAAACATGCTTAAACCAAATATTCCAAGGAACGACAAACTTTATAAGATTTTATAACTTAAAAACTGATGCATGATGCTTTAATAAATATGGCGCCAAATCCAAATATTACCTGATGGCCGGTCCCATAGACCCACTACACGACCTTACCTCAATTTAATTTATCACCAGGTAAGCGTAGCGAGAGCGTCCGCTACCTAGCTACACACACGGATCGGGTCGTCATTGCGATCGCTCACCGTCCGACCGGTGTAACTAACCCTCCGGAGGTTTTGGGGATCGAACCCAAGGAAGTCAGAGCCACCCTTCGCTCTCAAGCCATCACATTTCTCACATGGTTTGATTAGTATGCATTGCATTTGAACATAACCAAACCATACCATCGAACATGCATCATTTAATAACAATATAAGAAAATCACTAACCGAGGAGAGTCCTGAATCCCCTACCTGGATTCTGATGCTTATCTTTCACGCAGTTCGAGAGTCACGAACCTTCAGTTCCTCGGGTAACTGGAGTCCCAAATCCGACATAATGATCGTTAATAATTCGTCGAACAAGTAATTAAAATCTCGATGACTAACTAATCGTTCGACTAACATTCCTGGTTTGACTAGGATTGACCATAGTTTGACCAACATTGACCAATCACCACAAATTCAATAATTATCCCAATTATTGAACATATCACTTCAAATTGAAGTTTTGACTAATTTCCATGCTTTTAACATATCCTTTCTCATTCTATTCGTAGCATATATAGTAATTCGTTCGAACTACTATGGATACCTAACCTTATTCCATTCTCGATTAAGGTGTGCCCAAAATACTAAGGACACCCAAGCTTCATAACTTGACCATTTTTCGATTATTCCACAATCAATTCATAACTTCTGTACTTTTATTTCTTAATTAACAGAAGCCAAATTTCCGACCTAACAACATTCAATTAAGGTATCAACAATACTTTACTTCTACCATTATCCAAGTAAGGTCTAGCACACCTGGATATCCAAGTAAGGTCTAGCTCACCAGGATATCCAAGCTAGTAAGGTCTAGCTCACCAGGATATCCAAGTAACTTCTGGGAAGCAAGCCCACAAGTTAATTAATCCAAAGTCAGAAGGTATTTCTTAACAAGAAACAAACAATCAAGTTGACCAAGATATCAACCAACGTTCCAGACAACAAAGAGCTCAATTGTAACCAAACTTGGATTGTTATTCTTACAAACAATCATCGCAATTAATATATGGTGATGGATTCTAGCTCACCTGCCCGAAACACCTTTGTGAAGCAAGCTCCCCCTACCTATCACTACTCCAACATCCAACCTGCCGAGTACCAGATTTCTACTTTAATTACAATTACACCCAACTAAGAATTAAATCCAATCCAAGAATGCTTCTTACCTCAATTCGATCAATACCCAGTCAAAGAGCCTTCACCCAAAATCCTTCTTCTTCGATTTATATATTGCACAATCCACCTTTTAACTGACAAAAGTTTTCGATCAACTCCAGCTCCAATCCTCTACTCTTTTCCAATCCCAAACCTTGATTCAAGAAGAACTATCAATTTCTCAACCTTATAATCAAATCGAAATTACTAGAACACCAAGGATGGGTTGGGTTTACCTTAGGAGTGAACTGATCTCAGTCTAAATTCCGAAGCCCAAGCTTCTACACTAGCAACAGAAGGAGATGGGGACTTCAGTGGCTTCTAACCCGTTGCCATGGTTAGTTTCTCCATTCTTGACAAAAGTGGGTAAGAAAGGTGATTTGGTTTTGGGTGTATGCAGATGAGATTAATGGGTGTAATCTGTGGTTTCTGAGGATGGTTTGCATGCAAGTGACGGAAGAGTCTAGAGTTATAGGTGGAGAGCGGTGTCAGTAAGATGGTAACCGTTGTCTGCAGGTAATCTCAACGCGTGGAAGTCTCAAGCCAGGTGTTCACCTTCGGACTCCCTAATCTCTAGTGACTCAACAACTTATATTTTCTCACACTAATCCCCTATAAGCTGATCACTCACCAATCCCAAGTTACAACTAATCACACTAGGCCCAACTTCACCGAAACAAATCCAACCTTACTACCACTTCCTAGCTCAAATATTTCGGAATTAACTCAACTTGTACTAGGCCATACCAAAGCCCAACAAGAACCTTTAATTCCAAACTTAACCGAAAATTATTTTACCTAATCGGAACTCGCTCGAACTTAAAATTCTCATAAATAAAATTCGTAACCAAAGCCTGAGAAAATTCAAAGTAACAAAACAAAATTACCGGGGCTCACAGTTCCACCCCCCTAAAAAAATAATTTCGTCCTCGAAATTACCTGATTGGTCGAATAGGTGAGGATACTTCTTTTTCATGTCGGACTCCAGTACCCATAACAATTCTCATTCATGACTTCCTGTGGTACAACTCGACTCTTACTAGTCATATATATCACCATCGGAACTAACATTTTTCTTAACCAAGTGTTCCTCAATTATCATCCACAGGATACACTTCGCTCCGATTAATTACATTCTTCTGTAACCACAAGACTTTTCTTATAACAACTAGACTGAGTAATTCGCAATTTCATTACTCTCCTCATAGCAATACCATACTCGTCATTTCCAAAAACAAATCGTGTTTATACCAACTAAGACTGGGCAACTACTAACCTTGTTACCTCAACACAATACTGCCACAGCTGGCAGCTCATAGCCAACTCACGTCTTCATCTAATTCCTGCTCATTACAAGTGCAACATTCGGGGAACTGCAATTTTGTCAAAAGACATACTTAAGTACCGTAGTCGAATACAACTACCCGTAGGTAAAATTATGTTTCTCACGCGGGACCCACGTCAACTATGAAGAACAAGTCGACGTTGTCACTGCGATCCGTAGCTTTGACGACCATTATCGTCTAATGGAATTACACTCTCCGTTAAGAGTTTATTGGTCATTCACCAACATATAACTCACAGTTCACCGTGGAAGAAGCCACTATCCGCGAAAGGACATTCATATGTAGAACTGGCTGAGCATCCGTTTTCCCTAATCACGCTTTACGAGGAATGCACCACGGAACCTGACAATCGATTCCTAAAAGTTATTCCACGGATTTCCACGTGGCGACACTTTACAAATTACCTCGTAGTGTACTTGAGTTCGTTACGTATTCAATTAGGACTGCCGTTTTGGCTAATGCATCCACTCCACGAACTCGAAGGCGAAGTACACCTACCAACCACGTGGACGATATGCATCGTGTTAACAACATCGAATCATGTTACCTTTCCCGCAACAACTACGTGCCAAGGAACCTTTGGACACTAGTTTGTCGAACCGACGATCAGTCTTGATAACGAGCTTCAACAAGCACTTTTGTCACGATTTGACGAAATTCAGGGATCATTGTTAAAGGCTCACACACTTCCACATATAGCACAGCATTGATCTCGAAAGCTTCACCAAAATTAGGGAAACTGATGGTTAAGCAACCATGAACAACAATCGTAACGTACTTGACGTCAAGACACTTTTCTAGCCTACACATCGTCAAGACCCCGTTAAGCTAAATAGCTAAGTACACGCAAGTCGCGTTTCTAATGGCAACGATGCAGGCTTCCGCCTTTCGTTCTTGGCGCATCTCCTTCTTGTCCTTCGGTTGCCAATCGTCTAGTAGTGTAGTGAATATCCTCCCTTACTACAGTTTACGTTGAACTTGACTTATATGGATGAGCAACCGAAAACAATGCTCAAAACTTCGTTTTGCAAATTTCCTAAGAAAAGGAATTTGAACTCTAGGAAATTCCAAATGATTTCCAATACCACAACTATAAACTTCCAAGAAGGGAAGAGAAAGGAAGTGAAAATTTTTACCAAAACAACTTGCAGAAGAGTTTCCAAGTTTTCCTTTCTCGTAAAGCAGATTTGGAAAAATTGCTACGACTTCACGTCCAGTCGAAAAGAAATGAAATTTTCCAGATCATTGGCCAAGATGCCAAACACTATTATGTTAAAATTTTCAAAATTTCGGAGCTTTGGAAGTTGACTAAATTTGGCTTCAAAGTAGCTCTGAAGAAAGAACAACAAAACCACATAATTGTAATTCCGACTTCGGAATTGACCTTGAGAGTTAAAATGTCTCACCTTTGGGTGAAGTTTGTTGGAATTGAAAACAATTTCGAAATACTTTTGCAACCTGAACCCACAAAGCACAAGATTTTTCTAAACCTTGGAAACAACTCAAATGGATAAGTTTTAACGTTGAACTATCATGATTTCAACCAACCAGAACTTTAATGAGGTTGGAGAATCATAAAACAACATCAACCAAAACAAGGGAATAAAAGTCAACGTAACTATTAGCAAGGAAGAAATACTCGCAGTCCTTCTAGGATTCTTACCAGTAATACGTATTGTTGTAGACGGCCAGAATCCCAGAGAGTCATCTGCCCTTCCTTGAAAGACGTCTTACTTCATGACCTTCCATTGTTGACTTCGGCAAATGGTGGAGCTCCGAACGAACTCAACCACACAATAGTTAACACACGTTGATATCGACCAAATTTGTCGATACCTAGAGTCGAACCATTTGGTCCACGGAACAAAGTAGCCTTGTTTCCTTGTACGTACTCCAATCTCGACGTCCAAAAACTCGAGTCAACTGTAGCCATTATTGACACGGAATTTCTGCCTCACATACGAGTGAGTCGAAGAAACATAATTCGAGAAGTCGCCAAAGAGGTCGCACGGTGGACACACACCACTTTTCCTTCTTCCCTTCTGATACGCTTCTGGCCCATGCTGAATACTCATTAACTTGCTAAACCATTCCCGAGGAGGTATAAATGCTACCAGGTATATCATAGGGTGACCTTAGTCAACCTATAAATTTTCTAATCGTGTAGCTTCCTCGGCTACCCTAAAGCAACGTCTTATATGGTACCACTCGCCGGATCCATGCTTTCAGATTTTACAATCCTAAAATTCCACAAGCAAAGTCAAATGGCGATTACTAAAGCACAATTAAATCCCTCTTACTTAATTTCGAGGTCGACATGTCCCAACGAGGAATTTCAAGCTGAAGATCCACTTTTCCTTGACTCATACCCCTGAGGCACGAGAAGCGTCAACGAGTTGCGCTCGACAGGATCCTCCTAGAATAATGATTCAAATTTTTCAAGGATTGTCAAATGACATTTCAAGTCTAACATGAGAGCAACAATCAACACCACTTAGACAACAAAAAGAAATTCACAAGACAATTTTCAGGTCCAAACATCAACTTTTCTCATGAGGACTCAAAGTTTGTCGTTCACGTACCTTTACCCTTTTACTTTTACCTCATACTGGGTCCACGTAAATCTTTCTCGCGGTCTGTGCACTGTGGAGGAGCTTTGGGTGGCAGTATTCGTTCAAATTTAAAGAACTAAAAGGATGACCAATAACTGGACTCGATAAAGATTACAAGACAGATGCAACATCGAGTCCTTCCAACAATAGTTCAATGAACATGATTCACGTGAAGGTGCACAATTTGAAAGTGAATCCATGAATCCATAAACCAATTCGACATACTGTATAAACATATAACAGTTGGACTTGAAAAGACTTTAAGACAAATCACAACAATCGAGTCTGTGGAAGCAATCAAGTGAACTAGACTCGACTAGATATCCAAAGAAGAATCAATTAGCAAGTCCAACTTCAATAGCAATCAGCACAATTTTAACGAACCAGATTCACTGAACAAAGCGATGGCAAACTACCAAATCGGTAAGTGAATCCAACAATATAACCACATTCAAAAGGATAGAAAATCACGCAACCACAATTTCAATTACAAAGACAAGTCGGAACATAAGTCAACCTTTCGAAGAAGGGACAACGATTTTCGGATTAAGAGATCCAAAAGGAAAAACAACAATAGTTCCGACTAACCACAAGTCGAAGTTTCAGAGAATAACTCTAGAGTAACTTATTTGTCGCAAGTTGTATTCATAAATTAACAACTTTCAACCTCGGTATACATTAGGGGGATCCGGTGGCCAGTCGGGCCCTAAACCGTGTGAAGAGTTGTAATTATATGAACACACACTAGCAACAGTCCTTTCAAGTAAACTCTCACACCCAAGGAGGGAACCGAAATGTCATGGTAAAGAAATCCCTAAAATCTCCCACGTAAACGGAAATCAAGACTTCTAGACGAACTTTGACAAACTGTTTAAATCAGTGTAAGGTTTTGTTCAAAACCTCAGTTAAACAACGTTTCCCGCTAAGACTTCCCTTTTCCGGTCAAAAGCGTCTTTCCGACAAAACACATTTCAAAGGCGGTACGGGTTTAAGCACGTAAATAGTAAACACCGAAAACCAAAACTTTTGAGCAGTAACGGGAAGGCTAACCCTTTTTACCAAATCGCCTTTCAAAGCGCTTTCGCTTTTGGCACCCCTTTTTCTAAATCTCTTTTCGGAAACACCTTTAAAACTTTCTCGAATGTTTTTCGAAACTCGGTCTTAAAAACAGAAGTCAAACCTTTTCAAACGTTAGGTAGAAATTCTAACAAAGTTTCACGTCAAAGGTTCAGAAACACGTTTTTGAACAACCACTCCTCGAGTCGACTTTTCAAAAGGATTTGAAGATTTTCCCCGAGCCGACAAAACTTTTTCGAGTATCAGAGGTTTTTATTCGTTGAAATCGAAAAATCGGAAGCATTGCTCTGATACCACTTTCTGTAACGCCCCAAGCTGCACCTCACCAGCTTAAGCACGTCACAGTGCCGCGAGCCTCTAAAACATAAACCGAACGCTCGATTTACATTCTAGAGAACCGCTAGGCATTTTGTTTGAAAACTTTTCGTATAAACACAGCGGAAGCTACAAATATTTTTGAGGTGAAAATCCTTGAGTTGCTAAAGTTTATTTCATTCGTCTAGAACTTGAAATGAATTCTCACACACGAGGTACGAACTTCAAGGAAATGAGAACTCAACCAAAACTAACACAAGGCTAACTATCAACAAGTCTCGGAATACGAAGTTCAAGAAATAGAATCTAGAACAAGGTCTAAAAGACAAAATTTACCGAACTTGTTCCACACACCCAGCTCCGTCCGCTATTGTCCCGTCACCAGTGCACAGTACCTGCATCCACACTATTGTAGGGGTGAGCTTTCGTCCTCGCTGCTCTACAGGAACTCTACCACGACTAGGTTTGAAACCAGCAAATATATCTTTGGGATCCCAGTATGAAAACATGCTTAAACCAAATATTCCAAGGAACGACAAACTTTATAAGATTTTATAACTTAAAAACTGATGCATGATGCTTTAATAAATATGGCGCCAAATCCAAATATTACCTGATGGCCGGTCCCATAGACCCACTACACGACCTTACCTCAATTTAATTTATCACCAGGTAAGCGTAGCGAGAGCGTCCGCTACCTAGCTACACACACGGATCGGGTCGTCATTGCGATCGCTCACCGTCCGACCGGTGTAACTAACCCTCCGGAGGTTTTGGGGATCGAACCCAAGGAAGTCAGAGCCACCCTTCGCTCTCAAGCCATCACATTTCTCACATGGTTTGATTAGTATGCATTGCATTTGAACATAACCAAACCATACCATCGAACATGCATCATTTAATAACAATATAAGAAAATCACTAACCGAGGAGAGTCCTGAATCCCCTACCTGGATTCTGATGCTTATCTTTCACGCAGTTCGAGAGTCACGAACCTTCAGTTCCTCGGGTAACTGGAGTCCCAAATCCGACATAATGATCGTTAATAATTCGTCGAACAAGTAATTAAAATCTCGATGACTAACTAATCGTTCGACTAACATTCCTGGTTTGACTAGGATTGACCATAGTTTGACCAACATTGACCAATCACCACAAATTCAATAATTATCCCAATTATTGAACATATCACTTCAAATTGAAGTTTTGACTAATTTCCATGCTTTTAACATATCCTTTCTCATTCTATTCGTAGCATATATAGTAATTCGTTCGAACTACTATGGATACCTAACCTTATTCCATTCTCGATTAAGGTGTGCCCAAAATACTAAGGACACCCAAGCTTCATAACTTGACCATTTTTCGATTATTCCACAATCAATTCATAACTTCTGTACTTTTATTTCTTAATTAACAGAAGCCAAATTTCCGACCTAACAACATTCAATTAAGGTATCAACAATACTTTACTTCTACCATTATCCAAGTAAGGTCTAGCACACCTGGATATCCAAGTAAGGTCTAGCTCACCAGGATATCCAAGCTAGTAAGGTCTAGCTCACCAGGATATCCAAGTAACTTCTGGGAAGCAAGCCCACAAGTTAATTAATCCAAAGTCAGAAGGTATTTCTTAACAAGAAACAAACAATCAAGTTGACCAAGATATCAACCAACGTTCCAGACAACAAAGTGCTCAATTGTAACCAAACTTGGATTGTTATTCTTACAAACAATCATCGCAATTAATATATGGTGATGGATTCTAGCTCACCTGCCCGAAACACCTTTGTGAAGCAAGCTCCCCCTACCTATCACTACTCCAACATCCAACCTGCCGAGTACCAGATTTCTACTTTAATTACAATTACACCCAACTAAGAATTAAATCCAATCCAAGAATGCTTCTTACCTCAATTCGATCAATACCCAGTCAAAGAGCCTTCACCCAAAATCCTTCTTCTTCGATTTATATATTGCACAATCCACCTTTTAACTGACAAAAGTTTTCGATCAACTCCAGCTCCAATCCTCTACTCTTTTCCAATCCCAAACCTTGATTCAAGAAGAACTATCAATTTCTCAACCTTATAATCAAATCGGAATTACTAGAACACCAAGGATGGGTTGGGTTTACCTTAGGAGTGAACTGATCTCAGTCTAAATTCCGAAGCCCAAGCTTCTACACTAGCAACAGAAGGAGATGGGGACTTCAGTGGCTTCTAACCCGTTGCCATGGTTAGTTTCTCCATTCTTGACAAAAGTGGGTAAGAAAGGTGATTTGGTTTTGGGTGTATGCAGATGAGATTAATGGGTGTAATCTGTGGTTTCTGAGGATGGTTTGCATGCAAGTGACGGAAGAGTCTAGAGTTATAGGTGGAGAGCGGTGTCAGTAAGATGGTAACCGTTGTCTGCAGGTAATCTCAACGCGTGGAAGTCTCAAGCCAGGTGTTCACCTTCGGACTCCCTAATCTCTAGTGACTCAACAACTTATATTTTCTCACACTAATCCCCTATAAGCTGATCACTCACCAATCCCAAGTTACAACTAATCACACTAGGCCCAACTTCACCGAAACAAATCCAACCTTACTACCACTTCCTAGCTCAAATATTTCGGAATTAACTCAACTTGTACTAGGCCATACCAAAGCCCAACAAGAACCTTTAATTCCAAACTTAACCGAAAATTATTTTACCTAATCGGAACTCGCTCGAACTTAAAATTCTCATAAATAAAATTCGTAACCAAAGCCTGAGAAAATTCAAAGTAACAAAACAAAATTACCGGGGCTCACACATATGCCAAACATTTCTCATGCCAAAATTCAAATTATCTCTGTGGTATCATTCATTCTAACATGTATTGGACTTAGTAGACGTTCTTTCATTGATTTTGTAATGATACATACTATTTATTTTGGACTAAATTCAGTTAGTCTCCTTCAATTTTGGGACAAGCATCAGTTTGGTTCCTAATATTTATTTTTAATCACGATGGTCCATGCACTTCTAATTTCCATGATCCTGGTACAAATTTTAAATTTGGCTCCAAACATGATGTCACAAGTTGAGCTAACACTGACACTAGTTAGTACCCTGTGGTTTAGGTCCAAAATCAATTTAGTCCCTGGACTTCTAATTTCATCAAAAACACCCCTACACTTTCAATTTTGATCTAATAGGTCCAATTCGTTAATATTCTTTCAAATAGTTGGATTATTTGTTGAAAAACTATTTATTTTTAATAGTAGGACTCACTCCTAAATTGACAATGCAGACCACATTGACACCACATCATAAAATATAGGCCATATATGATCCACATTAACAAGTTAAATAACTCAATTCTCGGAAAACTAACAAATTGGACCTATTAGATCAAAATTGAAAGTGCAAGGGTGTTTTTGATGAAATTAGAAGTTCAGGGACTGAATTGATTTTGGACCTAAACCACAGGGTAGTAATTTGTATTTAGCCCAATAAGTAAACAACTTTAGAAACAACTAAAATATTTTTGTGACAGTGTACTGGGCACAAGCTGAATTTATTTATTCAAACATAAATACAAATATAGAACCCATAGCCTCACTCTTGGGAAAAGCTGTTTAGCTACTCTTAACTGATTACAAGTACTTACTTGGAATAAAACACACACTGCATCAAACAACTTACAGGAAACACTGCTACTATCACACTGCTACTTATGGCTTTCTTACTTCTTGAGAGAAAATGATTCTGCTCAATTTTTTGATGCCTTACAAACTGAACCTAAAGCTCCTTATATAGGGAGCGGAACTCAAACTGAAATTCAAAACACTAAAATGTACAGAACAACTCCATTATTTTTTGCTCTCGTGAGTGCTCCAGATGATTGAGGTCGGATAATGAAAAGGAGATCCCTTTAGGTGAAATGTTTTTCACCTTCTTCTTTTTGAAAAGCAAAAGCATATTTAGAGAAAATGTCAAAGTTGCTTTCAGTGATTTTTACACCTGCTGCTTCACATGTTTTCATCTGTTTTAGAATTGTGGCCTAGGACAAAAGAGTTGTTTTCCATCCTGGCTTTAGTTCCGTTTTCTTCCACGTCTGTATCTTCATACATCTTGTAGTGGTTGTCGTTTTCAATCTTTTTGATCCACTGAAAACAGACTAACATAGAGTCTATCTCTTTTCTTTTAAGAGATAAGAAAAGGTCACTGCTAATAACCTCAGGATGATCATATTCAGTAATAATAATTTTTTCTCCTGCTGCCAGGAATGTATTTTCTGTATCTTCTTCAATGATCTTTTTGATATATTCCAGAGACATAGCCTTCATCAAGGGAATACTAGAATTTGGTTGGCCATTGTATCCGACACATGCAGGGTGAAGATATTTTCCTTGAATGATTCTCACATAATGGTATGGAGAAATATAATCAGCCTCGCCATTTTTTTTCTGCATTCACTCTAGTGGAGTAGATCTGAACTTTAATATGAGGATGTAGTCATTTTTTCTAACATTCTTGACTGTGTTGACTATGATGGGCGGTAGTCCCTTGAGATCATCATTGGTTTTAGTCCAGAGGTGTAGTACCCCGGAAATTCATTATTATTTTCCGAGGATTTTTCAGAATCTAATTTGTGGTTATTGGACGGTTACGTGGCTAGTGAACGGAGCAGAAGTGTTTCGGGCGAATAATTATTCAGGAAGCGTCATTTTAAGGGGGGTCGCAAAGGTTGACTTTTTATTCGTTGGGTTTCTCCAAAAACTTCCTTCACAAAAGTCGTAGAACGTGCCGATACGAGTTCGTGCATATGTGGAACGTGAAAATCGGAGTTCGTATGAAGAAGTTATCGCATTCGGGAAAACTTTCCATTTTTGTATAAAGGACAAAAATTTCTGAAATTTGCAAAAAAGGTCAGATTTCCATTTTGGGAAACCCAGCTCTTTTTCTCTCTCCCCGAGCCCGAGTCGCCCTCTCCAATTCACCAGCTGATTTCTCCCTCGTCCTGCCGCTATAGGACGTGAAACCAATTGGGCTTTTTTCGCCTTAACCTCCTCTACAAGTCTGTGGAAGTAATTCTTCACGATTTGAGCCGTAGGAGGAGCAGCAAGGCCGAGAAACCACCGCGACGGGGACGAAATTGCCACCTTTGGTTCTCTCTCCTTCAGCCACCATAGTCGGTGTTTCTTGAGGGGTTTTGTTGCCCAGAGGCTGGGGAAGGATTCTCCCTCCTTCATAAAGGTGTTTCATATTTCTTCTCTGTTTTTGGAGAAGACCAGGATGTCATCGATATAGACGACACAGAATTCAGCAACATGTTTGAAGATGTCATCCATCTTTGTTTGGAAGATTGAAGGGGCTTGTTTTAGGCCAAAGGGCATTACTAACCATTCGTAATGACCTTGTGGTGTTCCAAATGCAGTGAGATGAACACTATCTGGATGCATCTTGACTTGTCAAAAATTCGACTTTGCATCGAATTTTGAAAAGACCTTAGCTCCTTTGAGCTGATTGATCAAGACTCTCGCTTGAGCTATTTGATAACCGTCTTTAACGATCTTCTTATTGACATCTCTGTAGTCAATCACCATTCTAGCTTTTCCTCTAACATTTTCTGCATGGTTTCTCACATAGAAAGCTGGAGCATGATGAGGGCTAGTAGATGGTCGAATTAATCTCTTGTTCAGGAGATCTTCTATATCTTTTCTGAATTCTTTTTTATCTTCCTCTTTATATTGAGGAATAGCTTTGACATGACATATGGCATTCATATCATGTAATCTTAATTCACAGACCACTGGGTCTTTTTCTCAAAATTTCTGAGGGTCGACATCTATATTCTGTTCGAGCATTTTCTTGATTTTATCAAGAGTAGGGATTTTATGAGATTCAAGCATGTTTTGGAAATGCTTGAGATTATGCTCATGGATGAAACTATCTTCTTCATCTTTGCTAGTTCCTTATTCTTCTTCTTCAGAAGAAGAAGAATCTTCGATAAGTAATTCTTTTTGTTGCTTAATTTGAAGCACAGGTTCAAATCTGGGCTTATAGGGCTTATGATCACCACTATTTCGTTCCGGTCTCTGATATTGAGTAGTGAAGTTTGGACCTACTACGCTTTTTGCTTGGGTCAGTCTATCGACCCAAAACATTCTGTCTCCTTTTCTGAAGCCCATAACTTCTTCATCTTGAACAAATCTTTGTTGGAAAAGGAAATCATTTCCCAACAAGAAATTTGATCATTGGCCTTCTAATTGCCAAAGAGTGTGACTAATATTCCTCCACCAATGGTGATGTGAACATCTCTAGCTACCTTTTTCATGGTTAGGTGGCTTCCATCAAATTGCACGCCAGTAGCTATTCTTTTATTGTCTTCTTTCCAGAGTTCTTCTGGAATTACAAATCTTTTTGCAACTGTGAATCCTGATCCATTATCTACAAATGCATGTAGATGATATTTTCTATGATCAGGAAATTTTAATCCAATCTCTATGTAGTTGCTGTATCTACTAGTAGAGATGATTTTCGATTGTTGAAGCTCATTTTCTGGAGCTTGTTCTTGTGGTACAAATGGTTTACATTCTTCTGGAATGTTTTCTGGTTCAACCAGTTCTATATTTTCATCGATCTCTTCTTCCTTTATTTTTGAGGAAGATTCAGTAATTTCTTGGAACAAAACTTCTACTTTTTTCTCCTTTTGTTCACATAAATATTCTTCATATTCTTGTTCTACTAATTGGCTAATAAAGCCATTCTTAGTTTTTCTTCTTGCTTCAGCTATAAAGCATTCTTTGTGATAAGTCTTTTTTTACTCTTCACAGAACATAGGAAGTCCATTCTTTTCATGACATAGGTAGTAGTCACAAATGAATGTACCAGGGTTAACCTGATATGAAGACATTATTGCTTCTGTCTTGCTTTCTTCCCAGTTTTTGACTTTAAGAACATTCATCTGTCTAGGTTCTAAATATTCTATTTCAGAATCTAATTCAGAATCAGATGAGGATTCTTCTGACCAGGCAGAGTAAACTGACCTGTCATCATATTCTTCATCAGAATAAGCTATTTCATAGCCTTTCATATTTGATGTTTCTACTATAGGCTCATATTCATCAAATAGAGCTTTCGTAGATCTTTTATTTTTTTTCTGGACATTCATTAGCATAATGCCCTTTAGCTTTGCATAACCAGCATCTGTAAGCTTTTTTGCCTGGTTGTTTATTCTGATGGTTGGTTTGGTGATTATTCTTTTTCTTGAAGAATTTCTTCTTTGGATTTTCATCATGATTCTTGTAGTTGGAGCTTTTCCTAAACTTTGAATCCTTTTTGTTTTCAATCTTTCTGAACCGTTTTGAGTAATATTTTTCTTTTCTTTTCTTATGGAACTTGGATTCATGACATCCCCAGTTGGTAGGCATATCCAATATCCCATAACAAAAGTTTTCTACTCCTCTGAGCTGTTTCTTGGCCATTTTGGCACTAGTAATTGCCTGATTCTGTCGGCAATTCCTCCAACTGAAAATCTTTCAATTGGTTTTTCAGCTATGCTTTCTCTCACAGCTGTTCTCCAGGGTTCAGGAAGTTTCCTGTGTAACAGGTTTACTAGATCAGTGTTTTCTAGTTCACCTATTGTACAGTAATATTCTTGAAACTCATTTAGATATTCTTCAAAATATCTCATGTCACAAATTTTGAGAGCATAGATATTTGATTTGGCCGCTTCTTTAGCCTTTTCACTTAAATTTGAGAGATCTCCACAGAACTGATCGTACAAGGGTACTGCAAAATCATACGGAGATTTTGAATTTTTTATTTCTTCCAGCCAGCCTCTTCCTCTGGCAGTCTCTTTGAAAGACAAATAGTATTTTTTGGCTACTCCAGTGAGAGTAGTTTCATAGTATACCTGAAGATCTGGTGCTTCAAACTTTCCAAGGGTAAGAGCAGAAGCCATCATGAGGCTATCTACCCATTGGTCAATAGCTTTTCTTTTATCTAGAGCTTTGTCTAGATTTAACCATATACCATAATTTGTGATTGGCACCCTAGGCATATTGTCTTCTGGGACAAATCTTTGAGAATTTCTTTCTTCTTTTTTGCCTATAGGAGCTTTTTGTTTAGGGAGTTTCAGTTTTCCCTTTTCTCTGATGATGAAAGTTTTGGAATTGGAGCTTTCTCCGTCTTCCATTTCTATATCTTGATAAGGAAGGACTTTTCTTACCTTTCCTATTTTGAAAATTTTCATTTCTTCGATTAGTTGTTCTAATCGTTCAGTATTTTTGCAAGATTTTGCTTCATCATAGAGTTCATAGAGCTTTTTTGCTCTAAACATATTTACTGGTCTATTGAGATCAGCCTCTAGTTCTTCTTCAATGATAGGATCTGATGGTTCTTCTATAACAAATTTAGTGCCACTAGTACTTGCTTCTCTAGTACTATTGCATCTTCTGAAATTTTTGTTTATCCTGATATTGTCATGACCGACATCATTTTTCCTGTGATCATCAAATTTTAGACTGATATCTCCAGTCTTTCTACTTTCATAGATTGCTGCTTTAGCACTTTCTGGTGGTTTCTTTGGACTAGATAATTTCCATTCAATGGGGAAAGTTACTTCATTCCAAGTAATCATGTGAATTTGTTGTGAATGGTTCTTTTGACTGGTGAGAAATCCAGTAGTAAGACCTGGAATATTAGATATCCTTGTCTTAGGTTCTACTGTGGTACTCATTAGTTTATAATATATTCTGTATACTATTGCAAGTTCTTGCATATTTTCTTTCATTGTTATGTCATATGTCTTGACTCTCAGTCTCAGACAGTGAGCAGCATCTTTCAAGCTTGTTGAGAAGTTTGGGAAACAGTTGAAATACGCCACTGGATTGCATAAAGATGCTTTAAGTGTTCCTAACAGACTAGCTTGAAAATCTGTTAGTCTATTATTGTTTTGTAAGACATATAGAACTGAACAGTTTATGCCTTCTCGAGCAAGCAATTTTATGCCTACTTGGACTGCTCCAATGTGCATAAATTGGTAATTCTTTCCCTTTGCTCTAGCAACTTCTTGAGGAGTGATCATTAAAAGATCTGTTTCTCCTGTTGTAGAGGGAGTTGTAAATTCTAATAATTTGAAATGATGGCTATCCATCAATTCAAACTTTCCTCTTTTATAGATTTGTTTGAAATCTAATTTTGGAATTGCGGAGTTTTTTACCTCCTGTTCTATTTCATTGTATTCAAATTCTTCTGCATTTAGGAGTTGTACTTTTTTTTTTTTCAAAGATGCTCATCATTTTGACATCTCTTGCTACCAAGTGTTTTGGCTTTTCATATTTAATACTAGTCAGGCTAGTAGAGGGTTCTAGAAAAATCATGTTTGGAACAGGATTCTTCACAAGTTTTTCTAATTGTTTGAATCCATTAGCTTTCTTTGATTTTACTAGAAGCTTTTTTTTATCCTTTAGTATATTTTTCATAGACTCCAGCATTTCTTGTTGTTCACTGATTTTTCTACTAACACTTGTTAGCTGTTCTTCTTCCCTTTTAGGAAGTTCTTTGATATAATCAATTTTGTACTCCAATTTTTCTAATTGAGACATTATATCTGGTACTTTTTCTAGATGATCTTGACATGTAGATACTTCTTGTATCAGGTTCTGATGTTTCTCATCAGAAGATTTTAATAGAGAATTCAACTTCTCTAATATCAATTCAGACATTGTCCCCATTGGGGATTCCCTTTTGAGCTTTTCAGCAATCTTTGATACCAGTGATTTGCGGATCTAACCGATGCTCAAATAATCAAGAGGTTTTTGTTCCTCTTTAAGAATAAACTTTAGCTCTTCAATATTTTTCTCGATTTTATAAATTATTTTTTGTACTAGGAAAATTCTATCCCAGTATTCTGGAGTTTCTCTACTGAGTCTAGCTCGGTTTTCTTTTGCTTTTCTCAACTTTTCTTACTCTTCTGCTAAATTTATGACAATTTGCAAGTAAATCTAATCTAGACAGGATACGATCTAACTGTGTGATTATGAATAGTGAAAATAAATGTTTACCTTCAAGTCTAGAGGATGGATTTATACTTGCAGTATGTCAAACAAACAAATTCAAAAGTATGGACCCACTATGCTCCGCCAATTTTATTTTTACTGAAGGAAGAGATTAAAAACTAAAGGGGAAGTAAAATACCTCTTAAAGACAAAATGTCCTTAAGTGTAAACATTTGTCCTTCAATGTTTAAAACCAAATGTTGTGGAGTTTTGTGTTTTGGAATTCTATCAAGGAGGTCTATGTAGTTTGCTATAATAAGATATGTAGTATCATTTGGTCTATTGACATAAGTGTTCCAGGATGTTCTGAGTTAAACTTAGGGACTAGTTATTGTGTATAATAGTAAAATAAATTATTAGCCTAAGTACATATTCAAGTGTGGAGCTACTTTTATGGTAAAAAATTGGGAAGTAGCTATAAGAAATTTTTTTCAATTCAATCTAGTTTTCTTTTTTTTGTTTGAAAGGGGTTTGGAACCCAGCCTAGCTGGGAGGCTCAGCCCCACGCCCGGTTCCATTTATTATATTAATATTAAAATTTTGCATCGGGGAGGACGTAACACCTATACCCCGAGCTACAGATAAACAATGACAATAATCCTCATAGAGAACATCTTGAATAATAACAGGTGTCTCCCCTAACCAAACATCATCAAATGAACCCCTACTAGCAAGATGTGCAAGCCTATTTGCAACACCATTTGCTTCACGGTAAATATGTCGGATTCAGATGGAATGGAAAGCATTAAAATAATCCTTACAATCATCCAAAACCCGACTTACCTCCTAGAAATTCTTCTCCTCACTCTTGAGAGCAGCAATTAAGATGGAAAGTTTTTTCAATTCAATCTAGTTTTCTTTTTCTCTCTAACAAAATTAAAATTTGGTTAGTTCAAACACTTATCTATCTCTCAAAAAACGAAGGAACTAATTATTCAAAAAGCAATTAATTGTTACTTCATTCAATTTTTTCTTATGCATCTTTAGAAGTGGGTTATCATGTGTATTACTCCCCATGTTTTTTATATCGGTCGTCGCTCAAAAAGTGAACTTCCACATCAATATCCCATATCAATAATACAATCAATTACATCTCTTTCCTTTTTCTTTTTCTTTTTTGTTAGAAAAAATTGATAAGGAACAATTAAAACTATTCAATGTGCCTAGAGACATGTAATTGGTGTACATTAATACTAACCAGCTAAATGAGCATGCCATGAATATAACACCAAAAGGCCAAGGAATACACAAGTCCAAACCCATGCACAAATCCAAGGAAGTGGATTAGGGTCTGGAACCTAAAGGCTCGCCCCCGAAAACTTCTTCCCTTCAACTAAACTTGGGTACTCGGCTTATCGGATACACCATGAGCTCAGGTGGCACACCATCAAGCCGATCAGGGTTCGGTGGCAAGGTGGCTAGCATCCTAACCCACCAAACCGACCAAGCCGCAAATTAACTCTGGACCAACGCTGAGATACAACATAGCCCCAACCTAAGAACTCAAGGTCAACTTCCAGCATTGCATAAAACCACCACTACTGCTACAAAGCATGACTCAAGACTATTTAATCCATGTTGAACGAAACATGGCTAGCGATTAGCCTAACTGCCACCCACCAGAATTTTCGTAAACCACAGCTGTTTGGCTCCAAAACCAGTCTGGTACAAACTATCTCTTTTGAGTGCGCGAGCGTGCCAGCACCGTAGGGTGCAGTCGTCGGGGAGTCCCTTGACCTGACTTCTTGATCAAACGATGTGGACGAGGAGAGCACCAACCTCGTCACAAGATTCTTTCTATGCCTTTCGGAAAAGGACTTCTTGCCTTACGGGTAAGGGCTTTGGTTGTGATCTCTTCGCGTCACCGAATCGATACTCAACGTTGTAGGTTGAGCAGAGCAATCACTGGGAAGTTTGGAGAAAGCACGGGTTTTGCTAAAGCATGACTTTAGCTTCGCTGGGTTGCGAGGGCGTTACCCTTGCTTCACTGGGTTGCAACTAGGTTGCAGATAGGTTTGCTCTGGAGAGGCTTTGATAATCGTTGAGATTAGTTTATTTGAGAGTTGTTCTTTATTGTGTCGTCTTTAGCCTCTATATATAGGCTACTGCAGATTCTCTTTCCTAATAGGAATGAAATACTATATTTTAGGCCACAGTTATTGGCCTTGAATCAAATCAAAACTCTTAATAGTTTTGATAACTATCGTAGGCAATAATAGATAATTGTCCTCTATCGCCGCTAATATGGGAAAAAAATACAAACAGTACCCAACATATGGCCCACTAATAACTTCAGCACCCAAGTTTTCAAAACTATCACTTTGGTACCCAGGTTATCTAGCCCGACCCAACTTTAGTACCTAAAACACTGTTGGCCGTTACGGTGTTAGCCACCTGGAAAACTTTGAAGGGTATTATGGTCCCTTCACTGTTCATCTTCTTCTTCCGTACACTCTCTTCGTCTGATCAGGCATCACCCATCTTTCTCTCTTTTTTTCTTTTCTTTGGGCTGGGTCACAATTTTTTTTTCTTGTTCTTTTTCCACTCTTTC
>NC_084824.1:50738389-50848389 GCF_958449725.1 Rosa rugosa
CCCTACTATCTTAATTTCAACAAATTACTCTTCAGACATGCAAATCTCACACAATGTGGTCCAAAATGACTAATTTACCCCTCACTTCCTCTTTTTTTCCTCTCCTCTCTCTCTCTCTCTCTCTCTCATTCCAGCAGCCTCGAGCTCTTTCAGCCCGAGAGAGGAAAAAGGGACTAGGTCCGATCAGAACTGCGTCCTCCGACGATCTCTGGCCGGCGCACCGGCACCATTACCTCCACCTCGTCATCGCCGCCAGATATTCGGTCTCTGTTCGTCAAATTGTTAAGTTTGGAGAGAGAATCGACGGCGGGAAGCAGCGATAGTTTCACATAGCCCAGGGTCCGCCGTGTTCTTTGACGCCAGCGGCCTCTCTGGCCTTTCTGGTCTCTGTCTCTTTCTCACTATCTACGTCGCCGCTTTCTACACTAGAGTCGTCGCCTCTGCCATCACTGAACAGCTCTACAAGGTAAACCCAGTTTGCTACTGTAATTCATACTGTTTTCATTTTTCTGGGTTAATTTGGTTTAGTATTGAGGAAGACAAAGTTGGGTTCTTTGAACAAGTAAAGCAAAATCTTGGACTGAAAATTGGGTTATGTATAGATGGGAGAAGTGCTAGACCTGTTGGTGTTTCAAACACTTTGTGGATTGGATCAAATAGGTTCAATTCAGTTCATTGTCTATAGGCTTTTTTTGTTTGCATCTGCGTTTTAGTTATAAAGCTGCAATCTGAAGAGAAATGAAAATGCTTTTATCTCTGAAATGTATCGAGGAGAATTGGGGAACAGGGTTGGGAGATGTGTTTTTCGGTTCTTTCCTTGAAAAAGAATTCTTATGGTTTTGATCAATTCATGATTGATTTGTCTTTGATTTTGAATCTATTGAGTGATTGGTGAAGAATTGAAGTCTCAGTTTGGCTATATGTCAGTTTATTGTATGATACTGAATACATTATGCTCATCTGTATTGGTCTGCAGTAAGATGTTCATAACCTTGCAAATGTTTTGCCTATTATTTCAGTTCCCATAGTTTTCATGGTTGGTGTCCGCTGATCAAACCTAAGTTAATCTTTTTAGTCTTGCTTGCTTATATATGTTCTCAATCTTATGCGAGCTACCCAGCTATCTTCATTTCCCTTTCAAGGAAAACTGTACTGTGTAGCTTTGCATATCTTTCTGTTGTGGAAATTCAATGCAGATAAATCTGGTCATACAGGGGGGGGGGGGGAGAGAGAGAGAGGAGAGAAAAAAAAAAAGAAAAAAAGAGGAAGTGAGGGGCAAAATAGTCATTTTGGACCACATTGTGTGAGATTTGAATGTCTAAGGAGTAACTTGTTGAAATTAGGATAGTAGAGACTGAACTGTCGACGCCCTAAAAGTACAGGGAGTGCCTAGTAATTTCCCCATTAAATATTTAAAAATTAGTTTCTCCAGTATAAACACAGTTGTTTTCTCTCTTCATCCGGTAACAGATCGAGCCGAAAAAAAAAAAAAATCGAAGGACGCCTCGTTTTCCTGTTCCAATCGTCCTTCCATGTCTTCCCACTTTCTACTCTCCCTTATCTCTTCTCTACTTCATTATCTATTTTCGTTGACTCTATTTGTCTAAAGATTTCAATCAGACCATCAATGATCATATCAGCTATAGCATTAGGAGATGTCAGTTTTCTAGTCTTGTTCAGAACTCGGTCCCCCCTGGGTCTCTCTCTCGATCTAACTATGAAATGTTTTTTTATTTCTAAAGAGATTTGATAGTGTGAATAATATGTAATAACTTCAATTCATTCAGAATGGTTCACAATGTTTTATACAACAAAGATGCTAATTCTATCCATAATTATAGGACTAACTATAGTAATACAAATCTTTTAATTAACTTGTGATGATACAGAAGATCCCAATAACGAAGACTCCAGATCATATGAGATTCCTTTCCTCAATACTCCCCCTCAAGTTGGAGTACTGTATGTTAATTACACCCAACTTGCTCAATAGTGCTGAAAATTGCTTTGAACCCAGCAGCTTGGTGAACAAGTCAGCTGGTTGTTCCTTTGTTCGAATATGCATGGTTTTGACTAGCCCCCTCTGTACTTTTTCCCGCACAACATGGCAATCTATCTCAATATGCTTTGTGCGTTCGTGGAAGACGGGATTTGATGCTATATGAATGGCAGCCTGATTATCATAGAACAATTTAACTGCATGTGCATGTTTAACATTCAAATCTCTTAATAAACTTCGAAGCCACGTAATCTCACAGCATGTTGTTGCCATAGATCTGTACTTCGGTTCTGCACTAGAACGAGACACTGTTCCTTGCTTTTTTGTTTTCCATGAGATGGGTGCGTTGCCTAAGAAAATACAGTACCCAGTAGTTGATCTTCTTGTGTCCTTGCAACGTACCCAGTCTGCATCACAATACACCTTGATCTCCAATTGTCCAGTGGAAGGCAAAAGTATTCCTTGTCCTGGTGTCTGCTTAACATATCTCAACACCTTGTAAGCTGCATCTAGATGAGGTTGTCTAGGGTTATCCATAAATTGACTTAGGATATGTATAGCATACACGAGGTTTGGTCTCGTGATTGTGAGGTATATGAGCCTTCCAACTAATCTGCGATACTGAGAGGCATCCTTTAAAACGACTCCTTCACCTTGCGTTAGCACCAAGTTCTGATCAATTGGGAATCCAGATGGTTTAGCGCCTAGGAAGCCTGCATCTTCAAGGACCTCTAATGCATACTTTTGTTGGCATAAAACAATGCCTTGCTTGGACCTTGCCACCTCTATTCCAAGGAAGTACCTTAACTGACCCATATCTTTGAGCTTGAAATGACTTGCAAGGAAGTGCTTTGTCTCCATGATGTCTTGTAAGTTGTTTCCTGCCAGTATAACATCATCAACATAGACTAGCAAGGCTGTGAATCTACCTTGAGTGTGTCGGACGAAGAGTGAGTAATCAGACCAAGACTGATTGAATCCGGCAGCCTTGAGAACACCAGAAAGTTTCAAAAACCATTGCCTCGATGCTTGCTTGAGGCCATACAATGATTTGTGTAACTTGCAAACTCTATTCTCCCTCTTTCGTCTGAAACCAGGAGGCAACTTCATGTACACATCTTCATAGAGGTCACCGTTAAGGAAAGCATTGTTGACATCTAGTTGATGAAGATGCCAACCTTGAAGAGCTGCAAGGCTGAGTAACACTCGAACTGTTGTTAGTTTGGCCACCGGAGCAAAAGTCTCGCGGTAATCAATCCCTGCAACTTGACTATAACCTTTTGCAACCAAACGAGCTTTATACCTCTCTACTGTGCCATCTGGGTTGTGTTTGATCTTGTAAACCCACTTGCATCTTGGGATACAGATAAGTCTGGTGGTAACGTATTTGGAAAATGAGATGGTGGAATATTTGAATCCGAGTGATTTGTGGGATTGATATCAGCGGAAGTTGTGGGATTAGAATCAAGATTTGATTCCGAGTGATTTGTGGGATTAATATCAGTTGAAGTTGTGGGATTAGAATCAAGATTTGATTCCGAGTGATTTGTGGGATTGATATTAGCGAAAGTTGTGGGATTAGAATCAAGATTTGATTCCGAGGGATTTGAGAAGATTTGATCGTCATCAATGTGAGGTGAGGTAGATAAAGAAGGAAAGAATTGAGGAGATGTTGGAGAACTGAAAGAAGGCAAAGATGTGGAGAGTTTGGATTGATAAGGAAACTCGGTTTCAAAGAAGATGACATCTCGTGAGACTAACATTTTCTTATCTTTCAGGCTATAGACTTTATATCCCTTTTGACCATGAGGGTAACCAAGGAAGATACACTCAGTAGAGCGTGGATCAAACTTGCTGGGCCGGAGTGGATGAGTAGACACAAAGCAACGACAACAAAAAACACGCAAATGAGAATAGTTTGGTGATTTTTGAAATAACGTTTCAAAAGGTGTTTTACCTTGCAAAAGTGGTGTCGGTGTCCTATTTATTAGATAGGCAGCGGTGAGTATGGCATCCCCCCAAAATGGTTTAGGCAAGTTTGATTGAAAGAGAAGTGCACGAGCAACGTTCAACAAGTGCCTGTGTTTGCGCTCAGCGACGCCATTCTGTTGGGGCGTGTTGATGCAACTGGTATGATGTAAAATACCCTTGGAAGAGTAAAATTGTGTGTATTTAAATTCTGGACCATTGTCACTCCTAACAATTTTTACTCTTTTGCCAAATTGATTCTCAACTAAGTTGACAAAGTGAATGAGTAGGGCTCGTGTTTCTGACTTGTGATGCATGAGATAAACCCAAGTGCTTCTAGAGTGATCATCAACTATGGTTAAGAAATATTGTGCCCCAGAAAGAGATGGGACGTGGTAGCCACCCCATATGTCCACATGAATCAAATCAAAACAAGAATTACTAGAAGAAACACTCAATGGAAAAGGTCTTCTAGTTTGTTTAGCTAAAGGGCAAATGGAACAAGGACTTGCATTGCAAGATTTATTTTGCAAAAAGGGAAATAATAAAGACACTTTGCTAGATGGATGTCTGAGCCTTTGATGCCATAGGTCATGTGTTTTAGTGTTCACCACATTGCACGTTCCTTTCTTTGGCAGATTGAGACAGTAGAGTGCCTCACTTTCAGTTCCCGTCCCAATCATCCTCCCCGATTGAAGGTCTTGTATGAAACAAACTTGTTTAAGAAATATGGTGATATAAAAGGAATCAAATGCAAGTTTGCTGATGGAGATGAGATTTAGGTAAAACAATGGGACACATAGAACATTGTGAAGGACAAAGTGTGAAGAAAATGACACTGTCCCAATGTGAGAAACATGTAATGCGGTACCATCGGGCAACTTCACTGTACGATTGTGCAGTACAGGTTGAAAAGATGTGAAGAAAGTCGAATTACAAACTATGTGGTCACTAGCCCCACTGTCTAGGATCCATGTTACATCTTTATTATCTTGTGAGAGGGCAAATGCTTTGACAGGACCCGCCCTGAATTTCACCCTGAAATCCGAGGTGGCCCTGCGGGGCCCACCTTAGTGATAACTCTACCGAGAACTGGTCGAGTCACCCCTAAAGTGGACTACCCAAAACAGTAACCCACAATAGATCAGAGCCAAACAAAGAAGTGCGGAAGCTATTCGTCAACTATGCCTCGAACCATGTACGCCCGACCTCAACTAATAGCGCCTGCAAACTGGGCATTAGAAACCGAAAGGCCCAGGGGAAAGTAGACGAAAACGTTAGCGTGAGTGGACAAAAATAAACAATTTAAGAGAAAAAGGATTTCATACTTTCCCACATTTATTTCATTAAAACCGATGCATGCAACAATTAGAAAACACATTTAGATTTAAATCCAAGAATTTCAAAACAGTAAACCGACTAGCCTCGCTAGTCACAATATTTGAAAAATATATTGTAAAATCGAAATCTCGTTTCTCAAGAAAATAAGACCAGCCCCGCTAGTCAAGCAACGATAAAATATGGGGAAGAAGTTTCACCATACGAAAGAAGGGAGCCTCCCAGGCTCGGGTCGGAGTGTCCCACACTCTGGAGCATCCCATGCTCTGCTCTTACTCACCCACAAACACATAGTAAGCAGGGAGGAGTACTAATAGGCTAGCTAGCAATAAATATGACGACCCAGGTATGGCGGGTAAAAATCATACGAAAAAAATTGAAAATCAGTAAGGCTTCCCCATAAGTCCCGCGAATAAAGAAAACACGGGTACGATTCCCAACCGTACCCGGAAATTCTCGTAGAAAGTCACATAAATCTACAGTGTGTCCCACACGCTAAAAGAATAATTAGATAATCAACAAGGCATTCCCAATGCCAAAACCGAAAGTCGATAAATAAATAGGAAAATAAATTCATCAAAATCCCATTTCGAAAATATTTCCAAAAATCTCAAATCAACGAATAGAGAATATATATTTAATTCCGGAAATTACCTCGGAAAATGATTCGTCGAAAATCAACATAAATTATAAATTCGAATCCGAGCATAACAAATTAATATCCGAAATTCATGCATAACCGGAATAAATCATAATTACTTCATGAAAATCATTATTGAAAGAAAATCCACGTGATAAATCGAAATAAATTTCCGAAATCCATTCGTATGCTCGAAAGTAATATATTAATTAGGTAAAGCATTAATTCAAGAAAATAAACGCATGCATCATTATTTAAAACAAAAATCCACTCACAGTACTATTGGGCGACCACGCAAACGAGTTCCTTCATCTAGCCGTAGCTCGCAACATTGCCCTGTACACAATTATATTTCCGTAAACAGCAATCCGATAAAATAAATACGAACCTAAACGAAACCTGAAAATCCCTATCTCCATTACTTCTCAAATTCCACCCAAATCTCTTCCACAACACCAATTCCTCAATTTACATATTCCACAATGAAAACGAGGAAAATCCGATGGCCGGATTTCCAACAATTCCATCACAAAACTTCAAACTTCGGAAATTCACAAATAATTCCAAACTCCTCCAAAATTCACCAAACTTCACATACAAGCTCTACAACAATCATACAATTTAATGGGCTAAAAACTGAAATTAAAACACTGCCCTACATGCCGCCACGCGCCACCAACAGTGGCAGCAGTGGCAGCGCGTGGGCCCCACGCGCCGGTGGCCACCACCTTCGATGGCCACCAAATTTTAGCAGCACCACCTACTCAACAGACCCAACATTTTTCACAACTACAACAAGTTCCAATTTTACCTTTAAACAGTCGAAACCGGCCGGTGCAAAAATTTCCAGAAATTCCAAGAACCCTAGAAATTGAAATTGTTAATTCGACCTCTACACTGCAAATTGAAATGAAAGACCTTAGGGGAAATGATCTATGTCAAAAACCGAACCTTCGACGCCGGTTTCGTGGCCGGAGGAGGCCGGAATCGCCGGAAATCGACAGAACTCCCAAATTGCTACAGTGAACTTCATGGCTCAATTCCAAGCTCCACCGGTCGAGTCACCGCAAAACACCACCACAGGTGTGACCAGGGTGAAGAGGCGAGCCAGATGATGTCCGGATTCCATCGTGGGGTGGCCGGAGGAGGAAGAAATCGGAGGGAGAAGAAATCGGGCCGAAGAGGAGAAAGGATCAAGGGAGAGGAGAGAGAAAAGCTGGGTAAGTTTTCCAAAAATGGAAACTTACCACAGTAACATGGCTATTTATAGAAACTTACCACATAAACAGTAACTTTAGTATTTCGCTTATAACTTTCACATACGAACTCCAATTTTTACGTACCACATATCCACGCACTCGGTTTAACGTCCTCTACAACTTTCATGAAGAACATTTTCTCAAATTTTGACCCGAACAAAAAGTCAACTTTTAGGGCCACTAAAAGTGCTGAAATGACAATAAAAATGAAAGTAGAGGTCGTTTACCGTCCAAATGACTAGTAAACGGGTAAATTCAGGTTCGGGACGTTACATGCTTTACCCGAGAGCTCCTCATAGTTAGGAATGTTACCAACAAGATGAGCTGAAGGCTGTTTGATCGAATTCAACTTCTCTAGTAGCAGGTGGCCATCATTGGAATTCTCCCATGGTTCTGAGGTCTTGGAAGAGCTCTGGTCTTTCTTGTGTTTAATGACATGTTGTTCTTCGTCACTAGCCATGAGGTATTTTGTTTGTGTAGATTTTTAGGTTCTCAAGAGCGATTGCTCTGATACCATAAAGAGATTTGATAGTGTGAATAATATGTAATAACTTCAATTCATTCAGAATGGTTTACAACGTTTTATACAATTTGCTAATTATATCCATAATTATAGGACTAACTATAGTAATACAAATCTCTTAATTAACTTGTGATGATACAGAAGATCCCAATAACGAAGACTCCAGATCATATGAAACAGTTTCCTCAATAATTTCGGCCATGAATTCAATATTGTGTAGTACTCTCTTTGTTTTTCAACATTTTTCAATGTCAGATTATGATTTCCATAGATTAGGCTTAGAATATGATTGCATAAATGGGGAGTGCTAGCTTCAACCATATAGTGCAGTTCTGTTAGCCAACAGATAGATACATGTCCCCTGACAGCATAAACATAATCCTTTTTTCTTTTCTTTTCGTTTTCTTGTCCTTTTTGCCCTTATTGCTCTATTCTCTTCTTCTTCCTCTTCTCCTCCTGTGTAAAAATGATCTCTTTTTTCTTCTTTCCTCTTTCTTATCTGATAGATTGAACACTAAACAATTAAAAGCGTATGAAATATTATGGAAAACCAGGGTTTACAAAAGCTCCATATCACTTTTGGGAAATTTCGCATCATCGTGTTTTAACTTAGTAATTTGGGTTTTTGGGTTATATGAGTTATTTGTGAATACCAAGTTATTCAAAAGCCCCATTCCCCCCAAATCAATTCCCAGATTTTAGATTTTGAATGCTCTATCACCCAACATCCTATTTGGTCATAATCTTGCATGAAGTAAAACAGATTATGGTGGTGATTTGATTAGTACATCAGCTTTCTGGTGCGTTTGGTGGAATAAGAATGAAAATCATTTACAGAAGAGGAAGGAGAATAGTGCAGCAGGGGCAAAAAAGATAATACTAAAAATGCATTTAACATTCGGCGCCGTCTGTGAGAATCTGGGCCAAAAACTTTGTCCGATCACCTCTGACGACGTTCGGTCACCTCTAGTGACGGCAGGCCACTTCCCGCAGACGTCTGGCCACTTCAGGCGGACATCCTCCAGCGGACGCAAGAGAGAATTCAATGAAATGATCACTAAAACAGAAATTTCAGCGGATAAAAGAAAATGAATAATTTGAGCGAATAACATTTCACTGTCCACACCCAGATAATCTCTCTTGACACTTTCCATTTTCTTCGCTCAGCCCGGTCATCTCCCATCGCCGAGTTTCTAATCTGCTCTCCTCCAAAAAATCAGCGGATGCATAGTTTGTTGAATATCCTAGACCATGTGACTTTTTGGTTCTCCCATAAATATAGTTATTATCTCTACACATTCCTATGCAAGTTTCTTGGAAGATTCATGAATGTGGAAGATTCATGAATGAGTATTTATTGAAATAGTTGAATGGAGCATTAATAAAGACATCTAGAGGTTTCCTCCTTGGCTAATATAAGGAGAGGGGTCATTTGCTTATTCCAATCATCCAATCGAATCTCATCTAAGAGAAACATCTTCATCCAAGTAGAGAGTGAAAAGTGTCTACTTCAAGTTGAGAGTGCAGTAGTTGTTAGGTAGCAAAACAAGTGTGAGAGAGAGTTTCCTTCAAGTAGTACGTGTTCTTGAAGTTGTGTATCTCTTGTACCCACCTTATTATAGTGGAAGTTCTTGTTGTTGCTACCCCGTGAACGTAGACACCTTGCCGAACCACGTTATATCCAGTGTTCTTTTTTCCTTTACTCTTTTTATTTCTTTGCATAATATCATTTTGTGGTTGGAGTTATTATTTCCACTCGATTAATTTTCCCAACATAGTTCAGCGATCATCCACTCAAAAGAGAAAAAGAGAGAAGTCTGGGTGCCAGTTTCCACCCGACACCCATATATTCTCTCTGGACACCCATGGTCTTCTTCGAGCTACACCCACAGACCGGGCACCCAGCAGCCACACCCCATTACCCGGACAGCCATCTTCTACGCTCTATCTTCCTCGATAAGCTAGCAGACAATCTGGAATCGAAGAAGCTTTGGCCACCACACTCTCTGCTTCGTACACCTAGTCTATCTTCTTAGCCGGACGCCGTCTTCTAATCTCACATCCGCAACCGCCGGACGCCAGACGCCGTTCTCTCATCTACACACCCAAAGCTCCTTCTTCTTGCCGCTCTGGGCACCTTTTGCTTCAAGCTCACCTCCGCTGCAATTCATAACCAGCGGCCATTCCTACCTCTCACCGCTGAACATCACCACATCAGTACGCTGGACATATTCTCTGTTCCCCATCTCTTTGTTTCACTCTCAACCCAATGGAGCAAAGATTTCTGGGCATCAGTACATCTCAGTCCGGTGACTCCGGTCAACTGCTTCGTCATGGCACCCCACCCATCACCGGCCATCTATCCACCCACGACGTCATCTCTGTCCGCTAGACACTCATCAATCTTTCTTGGTTCACCGAACACCCATGAGCCCAGTCACTGGTTAGCTCTTCTCCGGACACACAACTTATGCTCTTGCCCGGACATCACCAACTGTTTCACACGACCGGTTCGAACAGAGCTTCGTCAACCATTCACTTCGCTAAAAGCGAAATTGGCAAGATAAGTCGACTTTTCCTCTGCTGATACAAGCACCAAGCACTTAATTGTCTGCACAAGTGTGTCTAGCTCTTGGCATCACATGGATCATTCTATTTATTATTTAAGGACCATGCATACATAATGCATATCTATTGACAAAATGGCCCAATATTTGTCCATGGTATAGATAACCTTATTGTTGCCATGCAATAGCAGCAAATACTGGTCACCACCCTTATAATACATACGCCAAAAGCATGCCTCAATTAATTACTTAATCTTGACTACGTGATGCAAAATATATATAATTATAAATATTAATAAGTAATCATGTTGACTGTGTATGATTTAAAGAGCTTACGTGCAACATCTCTAGGTAGAGGTTTTGATTTTGATTAAGGCCACTTAGGTGCGTGAATGGAAGCATGTTTGTTCAAGGTGGACTCTGTTTTTAACTTTTTATTCTTTCTCTTCTCCACTCTCCACTCTCCACACTTGGTGCGTTAGAAACTGTGGGTTGAGTGGGGAAACCGTTTACACCGTCTATCTGAAATGAGCTTTTGTGCTTCTCACAATATTTTTCATGAGAGAAACCAAGTTGCAGATGCGCTTGCTAACTTTGGACTCTCTTCACATGGCCTGACTTGGTGGGATGTCCCCCCCTTGAGTTTATTTGATCTATTTGGCATAAGGATTCTTTAATTTGGGGCTTCCTAGTTTCCGCTTTCATTAGGAGAAATTTTTTGAAAACTGACCACTTTTAAGTCTCTAAATTGAGACACACACACACACACACACACATATAATATTTATCCAGAGCGAAACCTCGCTCTGAAATTAAAGTGCGAGGTTAGAGTTTACGGTCACTTTTCGATCTCATATCCACATATCGACCGTTCTGTTTTTAGGTACTAATGTATAGATCATCTCTGCAAAATTTTAGCCAAATTGATGATCTTTAAGGTATCTAACTCGCTTAAACTAATGGATGAACTGAATCTGTCCAACCTGAACTGTACTAGCTTTAAGGCAGACACACACACACACACACACACACATATATAATATTTATCCAGAGCGAAGCCTCGCTCTGAAATTAAAGTGCGAGGTTAGAGTTTGCGGTCACTTTTCGATCTCATATCCACATATCGACCGTTCTGTTTTTAGGTACTAATGTATAGATCATCTTTGCAAAATTTGAGCCAAATTGATGATCTTTAAGGTATCTAACTCGCTTAAACCAATGGACGAACTGAATCTGTCCAACCTGAACCGTACTAGCTTTAAAGCAGTTATCAATGCCTTAACGACCATCAATTTGGCTGAAATTTTGCAGAGATGATCTATACATTAGTACCTAAAAATTGAATGGTCAAGATGTGGATATGGGACCTAAAAGTGACCCTAAACTCTAAAAGCGCACTTTAATTTCAGAGTGAGGCCTCGCTCTGGATAGGATCTGATATTATATATATATATATATATATATATATATATATATATATATATATATATATATATATATACATATATATATATAATCTAGTTATCTAAAAAGTTAAAAAAAAAACAACCTTATAGAGAAATAAAAAGTCATAATTACCCCGAAGAGGTGATTTTGTTATCTTTAGCTGATGAAGAGAAATTATGGCACAGAAGTGAGGCCCCTTTGTTAATGTGCAAGTCAAACTCTACGAACTGTATGCTTGTAGCTCTATTGGTCAATTGTTGCTTTTATTTTGAGAAAGAAAGAAAAAAACCAGCGAGCTTGCTTTGAGTTTCAAAGAGAGACACAGCCTGTGATATTAGTGCAGGCTTTTAGTTTTCGATTTTTTGTGACTGTTTATGTGGTGACCCGAGAGGGGGTCCCACAGCACCGCGACTCCGAGCCAATGAGGAACCGACATGTCACGAATGACATCTTGATAACTCATCAACCCGAAATCGCAAGGCCTTTTGGGTTCAGACTGTTGGTTTACAAAACACTTTCTTGGACAAATCATTCTAGCAACCTAACAACATATTTTCAAAAGCGGAATTTAAAGTGGGCTAAAGGATTTGGGCTTACAATAGGAGCCCAATTTGGAAAATAACAAATCACTAAGTAAATACAAGTATGAGAGACGCGCCCTAGGGTTATGGGTCTCCCAAAGTTTTGTAAATAAGCGAGAAGAAACAAATAAATAAATAACAAAAAAAGTAAATAAATAAGTTACTTCAAAATCCGACAATGGACCCAAAACCTTATTTTAGTAAAATCAAATAATGCGCCAAGCCGGGCCATGTGCCTCCCCTGTACGCTTCCCGACCACATGCTCGAAACCTGCACACTATTGTAGGGGTGAGCTTTCGTCCTCGCATGCCCAGTAGGGGCCGACCCAACCATGCTAGGTTTGAAAAATAATAATATACTTGAAAATATTTACTACATAATATTGTGCACGTTTATCGAAAATACTTTTAAAATAGGCAACCACAAACATTTATCTCTTTTATAAAACATATGCAGTATGTTTCACACAATTTGGAGCTCTGAGATACTTACCTGTCGGCCAATCTAAAACAAATCGGTGACCGACCTGGTTCATCATCCTTCGAGAACCGGCCAACTACTCTGTAGTCCTTGTGACTACAAGTAGCGAAAGTGTCCATTTCCTGGCCCTGAGTCTCCTATGACTGGTTCACTGTCTGTACTCACTCTTCCTCGACAAACATAGGAGCACGGCCCCCTCCGGAGGTTCACGGTTATCGACACCGTGGGATCCCTAGGAATCTACGCGTCTAGGTCCCATTCACTTTCAGGTCATAAGTACAAACATACAAGGGTACAGTATCTCAACATGCAAGTCTAGCCTCGGTTTTCGCAATTAGCAATTATCAGTTCTGAAACACATGTATCACGAGGCATCGACTAATGAACAACCAAAAATGTTCTTACAGGCAACATACTATCCTAGTATAGCATTCCACATATACTGAAAAGCCTCTAACAAGGAAGGGACAGCTCACCCTACCTGGATATGGAGTGCTCGTCCACATTCGGGTTCGTTCCCGACTTTCAATCATTTGTCCAAATCCAAGTGCACACGCTCGAGTCCTTTATAATAAAATTAAACCAATAAGTAACTTGACTTCATAATAACTCAACTAACCGAGCAACCAAAGCATTTATTTAATTTCCTTAAAGTCCATCGGATTATCCTTTAACATAAAAATCTTCTATCCATTCCCAAATAATCCAAATGATATTGCATTTGAACCATTTGGGATATGGTGGTCATGCTTAGTACTTTGACCTTTATTTCTTTACCCTTTTTACTTTAAGAAAACAAATGACAATTTCCATTCCCGAACAATTCATTAAATAAATTTCTCTCAATTTTTGGGACATGGAGAATTTAACAAATCAATGGTCCATGATTGAATTTTTGGTCAACTCAGTAGACCTTCTATTTTCATTGATACACCGTAGTTTCCTTAATTCCCCTTTTTAATCATCAAAGTATTTACTAAATGGATTTCCCTTTTTGGTTACTTAACCAAATTATTCCTCAACCAAAAACCTACACCAATTACCAAATTTAGCATCCAACTTTCTTTCCATTCTCATTTATCAATCCTTAAGTCATAACGCTAAAGCACCGATTACATTCTTGTACAACATTTCATTCGTCACAACACCCATCACTTTACTAACTTTGCACATTCTTAACAAACCCAAACTACAACAAAATACATCCAAGATAATTTCACCACCGGTAAAACCAAAATCCAGAACCTTACCATTCTCCTTTCCAAATTAGAAATCCATTGTAGCTACATTCCACCATCGACAACCGTTTTGAAACACTTAACGAGCACAACAAAATCAGCAGTCCAATTCTTAACCAAATTCACATCCAAACATGGAGTTCGTAACCCTTACCTCAGTCCATTCTCAATGGAAACTGACCCTACACTTCTCTTCTCCAAAACCTTACAATCTCGCAGACCTCAATTCCCCCAAACCAAACAACAAGTTATTAGGGTTCACTCTACTCAAACCAGAAGCTCCAGCTAAATAGAAATCGCGAAATTACCCAATCGAGAAGTCCCGAAGATCCGGCAACCATGAGAGGCGGAGCTACGGTGGTCCACGCACCTGCGGCGGCGCGTGTAAGAGTTCTGGGCAGAACCAGAGATCGGAACCATGGTGTTCTGGCAAACAAGAACACGCTGACTCCACTTATGGTGGTGGTTTGGCTCAATCGTCGCCGGAAGTTGGAGATCGGAGGCGGGCAATGACGGGACTCTGACATGAGGTGCGTTCGGTGGTCTTTCGGCGTCAGACGATGCAAAGGCTTCAGGTTTTGGGCGAGTGGCTTGTTCTGAATCAATTTGTGGTGGCGATGAGTGGAGAATGTGATCGGAGGTAACCTTTCCGGCTAGGCATGGTGGCGGGAAATGTGGTGGTTGGAAGCGGTGCATGCCGGTAATTCTTGCTGGGTTTAGGTCGGAATTGGGTCCTGGTTCGATTGATGGAGGTGGTGTGTTGAGATGGTGGCCAGAGCTGGAGTCTCCGGTGGTGGCAGAGGGAAGAAGAAGAGAGAGAGGTCGGGGTTGATTCATGGCTTCAATTTCTCTTGGGTTTGGGTCAGATTCAGGTACTGCATTGATGGGTGGTGGCAGTTTTGCGAGATAGTGGCCGGAGTTGGAGTTTTCCGGTGATGGCAGAGAGGACGAGAGAGAGAGGTTGGGGGAGAGGAGAACGCGCGGCTGAGAAGAGAAAGGGAAGAATTTGGGATTTTAGGGTTTTCTACTTGTAACTTTCTATTTATACTAATGCTCGCGAAATACCCATTTTGCCCTTGCGACGAATTACAAAACTCTTCTAGCTAATTGCTTTCGGTTTTGGGCTCGTGACTTTTCTTTAATTCATTTTTCGTCGGAACTTCCTAAATTAATTCTTGACTTCGTCCTAGGCCCAAAACGAAGGACTCTGGCTCAAACTTAAATCGTAAGGCCCAATAGGTGGTCTCGACACCAAATTAATCTCCAAAGTCACTTCCTTCACTTAAATCACCTTGCGGAAAATCTTATTGGAGAAAAATTACCTTCTAAAAATTAAACAAAATTTTCGGGGGCTCACACTCCACCCCCCTTAAAATAAATTTCGTCCTCGAAATTTGCCAAATGCATGAATAAGAGAGGTTACTTCTTTTCACCTCGGACTCGTGGGTGCGCAAGACATAGTTTCACTTTCCCTTGACACCTTTTGAACCTTTACCTTTCACATGGTTCATTTTACTTCACTTATGGGGACGACCTCCTCAAACTCTCTAACCGTTTGTTTTTCGCAAACTGCGATTTTTCCTCAGTCTTATTCTATGTGTATATGCATACATTTGATTTCATTGTCCCATCCAACTCGTCTAAGCTCAATACCATAGGCAATGACATTATCATTTCAGCCTTTATGAATAATTCAAAGAGCCTTAAAACAAATCGGGGACTAACACTTAGTCACCCACTAATCTCAATAACAACATACTACAAAGCAGTGGTAAATCCACTTGTCAACCTCGTTTCCACAATTAGATGACCAACACATTAGTGTAAGAATTTTCCAAGCGTTATGTTAACGTTAGTGACTGAGGGGTCTCTAGTTAGCTTTAGAGAGAGAGAGAGAGAGAGAGAGTGACACAAGATGTATAGTGGTTCGTCTCCCGCCTTAGCGGGAAACTACGTCCACTTGAATGTTACACTAGTGTGTTGAGCCTTGCGGCCCAAGGGGATTACAAAAGATGTGATGGAGTGTGTTGAGTTGTGGGAGGAGGCATTCCTTTTATAGGTGAAGGAATGCTTCTCCTTCACATTTTCTTAGATGTGGGATGACTAAAACCACTATTCTAGTCTTAGAAAGGCCTATTATGAAGGCAACTTGGCAAGGCCGGGAAGGTGGCTTCCCGACGACATATTTGCCACTTCCGGATACCGTGGCGTAGCTTGAACATAGGGCTACAAGGTGTATGTCTCGGTTGGGCTCCACCATGGCTTGTGGGCCTGCTAAGAGAGAGTTACTTATGCTTGGTGAAGTAGCAAAACTAGCTTGCTAGTAGAGGTATCTACAAGTCCCCGAAGTCCCCGAGTAACTTTCTATTTATACTAATGCTCGCGAAATACCCATTTTGCCCTTGCGACGAATTACAAAACTCTTCTAGCTAATTGCTTTCGGTTTTGGGCTCGTGACTTTTCTTTAATTCATTTTTCTTCGGAACTTCCTAAATTAATTCTTGACTTCGTCCTAGGCCCAAAACGAAGGACTCTGGCCCAAACTTAAATCGTAAGGCCCAATAGGTGGTCTCGACACCAAATTAATCTCCAAAGTCACTTCCTTCACTTAAATCACCTTGCGGAAAATCTTATTGGTGAAAAATTACCTTCTAAAAATTAAACAAAATTTTCGGGGGCTCACAGTTTAGCACCTTCATCAATTATTTTTGGTTTCTGTTCAAAAGATCTTGTATCAAAACCTCATGTCATGCAAGTGCGCTGTGTAGAAGAAACACATAGCTAATTCTTTTGATGTCAGGTAGTTTGACAAGCTTCTTGTGTCTCCATTCCATTCTGCATTTCTGCCTTGCGAATTTGTTGTTGGTTTGGTCAGAGAATCCATCACTTAGAGCAAGTGCAGCGGTTGCTCTTTGACTGGGCACCAGTAGGGATTTGCTGATGTGTTGACCGACCACAAGGAAAAAGGGTCTTCCACCGGTTGAAGCTTGCCCAGCCAATTGTTGGCTTTTATTGACTGAGGCAAAAAAAAAAGGCAACAGCATGACTAAATTTTTGACTGGGTTTGAGGGGCTGCCAGCTCGGCCCAAGCCATAACGTGGCTGACATCATCACTCCACCCTACAAGCATGAAAAAGGTGGGTAACGGTCATGAAATCCCAGCGGTCCATTTCAATTAAGCAGAAGATCCAACGGCAAACAATTAATAACCATAAAAAAAAACCAATATATATATGAACAGTCTTGACTGGTCAAGAAAAAAACGGGTGCAAACCCATGTCCAGTGGCAGTGAACAGTAACTTGACTGGTCGAATTCTTGACTTCTCGACCTTGACATTTCTTGACTACGGGTGAGCTCTTATGCCTTGAACTGAGGCTTCGAGCTTCTTGTTGACTTAGTCTCCAAAAATCCCTAGATGTATTTGCTGGATTTCAATTATTTGTTATAATTGTGAAGCAAACTATTAGAATATATCAACAGACCAATGACTTTATTTGATGAAGCTTATGACAGGGTTTACCCATGGAGACACTGCTACTCTGATGTTTTTGGAGGTGTTGCTACTTTTGAGGCATTGATTTCCGCGATTTGGGAAAGCAAGGACTGCTGTCGGGATTTTGACATTTGTGTTTACAGGTGCTCAAGGCAAATAAGATAAATTTCTACATTTTTTTAAGGTATTAAACGAGACATCAGAACGACACTACATACACATCTGATCAAACATCTATACTTGTTCATATCTTATTTCTCTTACAATTTTCCTCTTAGAAAGCTTCACCGTGTATAGTCTCTGCAGTTTGCAATGAAAAAATAGAAGTGAAGCCAAAGAATCGATCTCGAAGTTAAAAAAAAAAAAATTTGATTAGACATGAAGAAAATTACTAAAGATTTGTAGGCATATGGTTAGAATTCGACTGTGTTTTGGATAGTATGATATGAACAGTCTCTCAATCAGCATGTTCAAATGATGATTCAATTTTAAATCACGTTCAAATCATATTCAACGTATTCCTAGGAAATCTTGGCCTAATTTTCAATTGGACATGTTAAATCTCTCACTTGATTGTTAAAGGACTTCGTAAAATAGAAAAGAACAACAAAATTTCCCATATATAACTTAATTCAGGTCATAGAAGTAGAAAGAAAGAGGAAGATACAAGAAAATTGAAATTAGTCTTTATCAGAGGCGAAGATTAAGACAACGAACTTCTTTGGCGTTCATTGGAGAAGAAAGCACATAGTGACGCCAAGATGATGGAATAGTCTTTTCTTAGAAAGTTAGGTTAGAAAGAGACTTTATGGGGATAATAATGACTTTTTATCTCGCCATTGTTCAAGTAAAACCTTAATTTGTGTTTGGCCCAAACTCTAGGTTACTTAACCTAGTGGTAATAGGGTTACATTAGAAGCATCTAGATTCCTATTCAATGTAAGATTACTTTCCTTGTATGATTGAGATTCTATGCATTGTAGTCCTCTATATAAAGAGGCCCCTATTATCAATGAGAATACACAACAATTTCCTCTCAATTTCTGATTCCCTAAAACACGTTATCAGCACGAAGCCCTAACCCTGAAATCCTAATTTCGTAGCCTTCAAATCCCAATAACCTCCGCCGCCCACCTTGCAGCTCTCACCTCCAGGAGCCCAGAACCGGCCTGAATCGACCTGAACCGGCCACCGGAAGTGACCAAACCGGCCTCCCAAGAAGAATCCGAAGATCTCCTGCCTGGTTTGCCATCTTCCCGTCCACCTTCCACTACCATCTTTTGTCAGTAGCTGCACCTCGTCCCCAGATTCTGGGAACCAGAAAAACCATCACCGGAACCGGCCTGGAAACATCCGAACCGACCGCCTGAAGATACTGCACCACCGAACCGCCGCCTGCTTCAGTCAACCCTGCTTTAGTCAACCCAGCCCAGCAGAAGCAGCCCAACTTTAGCTTCGGCCCAAAAGAAAGGAAAAACCCTAGGCCCAAAAGCAGAAGGACCAGCCTAGGCCCAGAAGCCAAGAAGCCGCCCAGAGCCTCGTCAGCGTCCACCCAGGCACCCAGTCAGCCTGCCACGTCAGCAGATCGGTCAATCGTCGGTCAACCTTTTTCCGGCGACTTTCCGGTCAACTTCCGGCGACATTCCGACAACTTTTTCGGGCCAAATTTTCCGGCGACCTATTTCGAGGTCTTTTTTTACTAAATGTTCCCGTTTTTTAATTCAATTTCTCTTCTTTTTCGGGGACTTGCAACCTCCCTTCTTCTACCCCCCTTTTCTTTATCATAGGGGAGACCAAATTAAGCCGAATTGTGGGGGTTCGTGCTCACTCCAAGCTTGGAGCTTGTAGAGTCCTCGAAACTTAGAGTTTGTTGAGATAAAACGATCGACCGCAAACATCATTGTTTCTATCTATTCCAACCCCTCTTGGAATTGAATTTCTTGGAAGCGACTACGCTCGGAAATTCCTAATTTCTTGGAAGCGACTACGCTCAGAAATTTTATATGTTTTCATGGTAGCCTTTCACGCTCCGAAACTAACCCTAATTTCTTGTTCTTTTTCAGGATGAGTAACCTGAACAAATTGGACTTTGCTCCATTGGGAACAACTGGCTCTATCAGAGGTGGGTTCGTGATGTCCGCTAGCATCTCAAGGCCGATGGAATCCTGGATACGATTCTCGAGCCTAACCAGCATGTGCTAACTGTGAGCAAGCTCAAGCTTTGGAAGCAAATAGAGCAGCCTTAGAGGCAAATACGGCGAAAGCCATCATCCTAATGACTCGTCATATGGATGATTCGCTGCCGTACGAGTGTATGAATGAAGAAGACCTCAGAAGGCTGTGGGTCTCACTCGAAGAAAGATTTGGCAACGTCCGTGACTCCCTGCTTCCTGATCTCGAAGTGAGATGGCATAGCCTCCGCTTCTGTGATTTCAAGTCAGTTCTTGACTACAACTCGGAAGCACTTCGCATTAAATCCTTAATGGAATTCTGTGGTAAAGAGATCACATATGCGATGTTGATTGAGAAGACTCTCTCTACCTTCCCCGTCTCTGCATTGATGGTTGCTAAGAACTATCAAATCGATGTTAATGCAAGACAGATCACAAGGTTTCATCATTGGAGCTATGAATGTCACTGAAAAGCATGACAATATCCTTGTGAAGAACTATAATTCGAGATCCGTGGAAACAGAGCATATTCCGAAATCCAATTATTGTCGCGCCTCTAAGAAAGGGCGCCAAGAGCGAAACCCTAATCTTAGGGATACTTCTAGACGTTCTGGTCCATATAATCGCTCTACTTAGGAAGGTAACCGCCAAAACAGGCGAACATGGAACCGAATAGGTAAACGTGGAAAGAGAGAAGGAGGCAACGCCTCTGGCCATGTTGGTGGCACCACCAACACTAAGAGCCATCTAAATGACGCTTTCAAAGCGCCTCAATCAATGGAGTTCGAGCAAAGAGATGTATGTTCTCGATGTGGAGTGTCTGATCATTGGGCACACATTTGTAGAGCTCGTGAAGAACTTGTCACCGCCTACAAAGCATATTGTGAAGCAAGAGAAGCTCACTATGTGGAACAAGAAGATCAAGAAGATGATCTAGAGTGAAGGGTTGAAGACTACAAATCTGGCTGGGATCAATAGATCGCTAATTCTGTTTAAATCTTTATTTTTCTAAGAGATGTAATAGGAAATTGCCATATACTTTGTAGTAAATGCCAATGGTTTAGTCTTTCTTCAAAGTAGGCTCACCTAAAGTAAGTGTGATGTCTAGGAAGGTTCTGAGATTAGTGGTACTTAAGCGAGCCTTGCTCCACCGACATCTCTCTACTCACCTGGTCACATTTATTTTGGAATTACCGAAAGAAGTTAGACGACTAACATTATTTTGCATTAGTTAGCATTTGGATTAGATTCTCCTAATGGTTAAGAGACAATGATGTACTTTGTTGGCTTATGAATAAAATTTTGAGTTCTTTTCATTATGACTCAATTTTGATTCTGAGCATATGACTTTGTGACTACGATGGCTGGGCCATCAGTATTAATTCAAGGACATGGAATAGCCCAAGATCCACTTGCCAAATGGCACCTTGATTACTGTCACATAAACTCTCTACGCTCTTAGGGCAAATCGTACCCTATGAATAGCCAATGAATTCCATGCGAAAATGCATGTAGAGAACTGAAATGAGTTCCTTTGATATACCTTTAATGATTGCGAACAAAGGAGCATCTTAGAGAAGTTTATGTGTCTCTTTAGTGGACTCTATGTCACTATTCGAGCTATTAATCCAATAAAAGTTATGAGAGAAGATCTTTTGGATTTAGACACATATTGGCTTTGTCACGACAGGATAGATCATCCTAGTCATGATATGATGATCCGTCTACAAAAGACTTCACACGGACATCTTTTCTCTCGAGCGAAATGAAGCATGAATCAAAAGTTGATTCCTAGACTAAGTGTGACCGACGCTGCTGCCTAGGGCACCGCCTCCGTCCACCACCAACCTCGGGCTGCGTAGTCCCTATCCATGACTCCATGGATGGCGTCCATCGTGGTGATGGCGCCCCAGGTGATGCTGCAATCACCAACTTGCTTCAGAATAGCTTTTCAGACGCTCAGGCCTAACCAAAATTCTCATTGGTTGCTTCTTAAGCCTCTGGCTCCTTTTACAAAGCTCATTCGTTAGGGAAATTAGGACTAAGACCGTCCTATGCAAAGGATATGAAAATACTCATTATGTTCTTACATAGAATCCGTGGGGATTCTGTGGACTAGTTCAACCAACTTGCGGACGTTTAAATATCTTATGATATTGGTTGACACGCAAACACGTTGGTCACGTGTTGTGCCATTGTCCACTTGTAAATGCTGATTATGCTACACTCCTAGCAAATATCATATGACAACGGGCTCACTCCCCGGATCATCCTAATTCCGTCAATTGGACTTGACGATGCTTGAGAGTTTACATCGAAGACTTTCGATGGTTATTGTATTGGGACTGATGTTGGACATCATATTCCCATGAACACACCCAAATGGTCTCGCGAAAACGACTACAATGGTAGTCCGGACATTGGTAATGCGCACCAATTTCCTTATATCCGTTTGGGGTGATGCAATATCGCATGCAGCTATGCTAATTCATCTATGACCCACCGCCACTCAATCTACCTCTGTGTTACAGCTAGTGACTGGGTACAAGTATAGTACTTACGCATCTTTGAGTGTGCCATTTATGTGCCAATTGCGCCGCCACAACGCTCTATGATGGGTCCTCACAGACGAATAGGCAACTACGTTGGATTTGAGACTCCAACAATCGTCCGCCACTTCATGCCCTTGCTAGGCGATCTCCTTACCGCTAGATTTGCGGATGTCACTTTGATGAGACAGTCTTTCCATCGTTAGGAGGAGAAAAGAACACAAATGTTCAGCAGGAATGACATGAATTGTCGTGGTCTGTCCCCACTATGTCTCATCTCGATCCCTACTAAAGTGACGAGATCACACAAATATGCTGCAAACATGCCTGCAAGGAAGGACGTCCCTACGAGAGGACGTAGCGCTACCCTACACGGAGGTAGGCATGGCGCCAACGCCAAAGAGAGTGGCACTTTGGCGTTACAGGCCATGGCCCCAGCTAGGATGCATGGGAGGCCCGTGGCTTTCGGAGGATACTTTGGCACATTGCAATTCTTTGATCATCGACACTCAAAATCCGTCTCATGAGTATCTTCCGGGTTATGGTTATCGTTGGGGGACACCTCAACGTCAGAACCTATTCCTGAGAATATAGAGCTCTATGAAACTTACACTACTGTACATGAGACGTGGGATAGAAACTCCATCATAATTGATGATGTAGTTGCGCATTTCGTTGCACATGAGTTTGTTGAGTCAGATGATATCGAACCACGCTCCGTTGATGAATGAATGCCAACGTAGAGAAATCTGGCCTAAATGGAAAGATGCGATCCAGGTTAAGTTGGATTCTCTAACGAAGAGGAAGGTTTTTGAGCCAGTGATGCCAACACCTCCTGACATAAAACCTATTGACTAATGGGTCTTCATTAGAAAGCGTAGTGAGAAAAAGATATGGTAATCTTGCCTTATGGCGCAAGGCTTCTCATAAAACGCCCTGGAATCGACTACGATGAGACATATTCTCTCGTAATGGATGTCATTGCACTCCACTATCCTGTCAATTTGGTAGTTTCCGAATAACTGAACATCCAGCTTACAAATGTGGTCACTACGTATCTCTATAGGGATCTAGATACGGAATATACATGAATGTTCATGGTGAACTTCATTTACCCAAGTCAAGTAGCTCTAGACCACGGAGCGCGTTTACAAAGAGGTTGAAACGCTCACTAAAGTGACTACTTGATTGGGAAGGGATATGCCCACAAGTTTCCATAACAAGTTTCGGATTCTATCGCGGTTCATGTTGGACATGATCTTCATTAGAAGCTCTTAAAGAGTTAAGGGAAACCGCTGAACACTTGAAATCCGATTTTGAGATGAAGGATTATGGGAGAACACGATTATGTCTCGGTTTGAAACTTGATCATCGTGTTGATAGATGCTTAGGCATTTTGACAAGGTCAAACCTTCAAGCACCCCCATGATCGTCTGTAGTCTTGATCCTTAAAAGGATCCTCTTCGTTCGAAGGATGATGACGAAGATGCGCTAGGGGCAGAAATGCCCTAGTTAAGTACAATAGGCGCATTATTGTACCTAACTCAATGCACAAGACCGGACATCTCATTTACCATGAACTTGTTAGCTAAGATATAGCTCTGCGCCAACGCGACGCCATTAGATTGGTGTAAAAGATATCCTTCAGTACTTGAGATGTACGATTGATATGGGCTTGTTCTATCCCTACAGAGAGACGATGGATTCAAACCCATCACACACCAGGAACGCCGCAACACTGACCTGCGTCCATTATCCCCATCCCAAAACGACATGTGTTTTGGAAGGTTTTGCTGATATTGGGTATCTCTCTGACCCATACAAAGGTCATTCCCAAACTGGTTAATTGTTCACCATGGGTAAAGACAGTGATATCTTGGAGGTCTATAGAAATAGACCCTAGTCGCTATATCTTCGAACAATGCAGAGATCATTGCTCTTCACGAAATGGTTCGTGAATGTATATGGATTGAATCCATAATTACGCATATTCGAAAAGTTGTGGTTTGAAGTCTACCACAAATGAGCCTATACAAATGAAGCAAGGCTACATCAAAAGCGACAACACCAAGGATAATCAGCAACAACAGACTCTCCTCAAGATCAAAGTGAACTAGGCTCAATCTGAGGACAGTGTGGCAGACTTGCTCACTAAGTCATTGCCTAAATTCCACTTTCGAGAAACATGTTGGTTGCATCGTTTGCGGAAGTTATCCGAACTCCCATGACCGTTGTCATCAGGGGGAGATGCAGACATCAGAGGGAGATGTTTACATGTATGGTCTCGAAACGTGAAGGGTGTGTTGTGCTCTTTTCCCCCTTCGACAGAGGTTATTTTTATCCCACTGGGTTTTTGTTACTTGGCAAGGTTTTTAATGAGGCAACGAGAGAAGCACCGCATTTAGGCAACACAAGGGGGAGTGTTCAAGTAAAACTCTAATTTGTGTTTGGCCCAAACTCTAGGTTACTTAACCTAGTGGTAATAGGGTTACATTAGAAGCATCTAGATTCCTATTCAATGTAAGATTACTTTCCTTGTATGATTGAGATTCTATGCATTGTAATCCTCTATATAAAGAGGCCCCTATTATCAATGAGAATACACAGCAATTTTCTCTCAATTTCTGATTCCCTAAAACAGCCATAAGGTTGTTTTTCAACTTTTTAGAAAATCAGTTTATAAATCAACTTGGAGACCTAAAAATGGTCATTTTTCAAAATTAATCTGATTCTTCATAGGGATAATTATGAATTTTTATCTTTTCATAAGGTCGTTTTCAACTTTTTAGAAAATCATTCAAAGAATTCTAACCAAGCCTAGTTATAAAAACAATGCATTTACCCGTTTAGCAAATTTGGAAATTTGGGAAAACATCACCAATGGTCACTGAGTTATGACTTATTCGACACTTAACTCACTGTATTTTCAACAATATCACTTAACTCACTCCGTTTTACATCCGTCTTTCACTTAACTCACTGTCGTTAATTCTGCTGTTAAAAGCTATTAAAATTGAGGGTATATTTGTCTAAATACTAAAAAAGTGCATTTCTAACCTTTTTTTTTTTTTTAAGTCAATTTTTTTTTCAAATTATATTTAAGTTAAAAAAATGATTTTTTATTAGAAATCTCAGAAATTTAAAAAATTGAAAAAAGTCTAATAAATGTAAATTAAGGGTATATTTGTCTAAACACTAAAAAAATGCATTTCTAACTTTAAAAAAAAAAAGACAATTTTTTTTCAAATTATATTTAAGTTAAAAAAATCATTTTTATTAGAAATTTCAGAAATTTAAAAAAATTGAAAAAAAAGTCTTATAAATGTAGTTTTTTAAAGTTAAAAATGATTTTTAAGTGTTTTGACAAATATACCCTCAATTTTAACGGCTTCTAACGGTAGAATTACCGGCAGTGAGTTAAGTGAAAGACAGATGTAAAACTGAGTGAGTTAAGTGATATTGTTGAAAATACAGTGAGTTAAGTGTCGAATAAGTCATAACTCAGTGACCATTGGTGATATTTAACAAGAAGTTTTTGATGAAAAAAAAAAAATTTCTTTTTTAGCAAACAATATAACAAATTTCAATAAAACAAATCAAAATTACAAATCCAGCAAACATAAAGGAATAACATCCACCGAGGATTGACCAAAAGTCAAACCAAGACAACAAGTAGAACAACTTGCGACCAAAATAGAAAATATGACAACAATAACTCAATCCCTTGAAAACCCTAATCTGGCTAGGAGAAGGACACTGTCACAATGATAGCACCACCGCGAACAAAAGTCACACCAACTTTCAAGAGCACAGTTGGGCCAGATTCGAAAAGCTTGGAAGAAATCAACAATAATCCCAGTTAAGGAGCAACAAATTTCCGATCATCTCAGAACATATTATTAAACATGAAAAAAAAATTTATTTGATACATAGAAATTAAAATAATAACATGGCATCTCCAATAAGGGTGACGTATGTCATTTTTATTCTTGTCCATTTTTGGGCTCTCGAACAGTAAGAGACTAACCAATTATTGCATAAACTAGTACTAGATACATGTTTCAGGTCAAACTTCATTATAAAGTCACAGCTTCAAGCTGTCAAGCCCGGATACCTCATTTGCTTCCCATTGTTTGTAGTGGCACTGAGTATAATCTTTCATAGTTGTTTCTCGGTAAACTGGAGGTTTTTCTTCTGATGTCAACTCCTTGATTGGCCCATACAATCTTGAAGAGTTTTCTAGTGATGGTCTGAAAAAACATGCCACAGAAATTCTGGGACCTTCCTTTTTAGCCAATACTCTGTGATTGACGCTTATGAACTTATTGTTTGACATTAGCTGCATCAACATACCCATTAGTTAGAAACTACAAAATAGGTCTGGTAAATTAATTTATAATTGTTGGGAAAAACAAAAATGGCACTAGACAGTTAAGTTCATTGTGAAAATTCAAGAGTGCAATAGAATTGAGCCTTTTAAAAAGTTTCTCAAATAGTTCATTAGAAGTGACAGCTTAAATAGAGGTTGTTTAATGTATTTGAGAAATGGCCTGCATATTAGCAACTTTTGCAGTCAACAACATACGGAATCGTATGCAAATATACAATGATGAACATGTGTGTGTATACATTATTTTACACGATACAACGACTTGTTGCTTCAAAAAATATAAAGAATTCATTGAATGTTTGGATTAAAAAATTGAAGATCTCTATAGTTCACCTTAAATGCAATGGAAATGGTGTAAGCATTATGTTGTGGACTCATTATTGTTATATGTAGTAGTTATAATAACAAGTTAATGACTTTCATTATTAAGATTGCTTATAGATTCTAATCATGTTACAATACGGATATTGTATCTACATCTATATTGATTAGTGAAACTTAATATACTTGAATATAAGATAATGTATATTGATACATAATATAGAGGAGTAATTAATTGCTTTAGAATTAGATCACAGATGGAAGATAAAAGGCAGCAGTCTCTATCATCAAAACACTTCCTGGTTAAAAAATATATGGCCCCCCATTTCAAAAAAAAAAAAAAAAAAAAAAAAATATATATATATATATATATATATATATATATATATATATATATATATATATATATATATATGGCCGGGTAACCGATGGAAAATTTGGAAACGGACTTACGTAAAACATAACTGTATTCTAGTATTAAATAGATTACAACTTCCTAATGGCAAATGTTGAATGATTTTTTTTTTTTGAATATTTGCCTGCTGCTCTATCATTACCTAAATTGTCCAAATTATAGTTAGCTGTTTAATATCTTGAATTTACAACATAGGTATCAGCTTCCATGACAATATATATGTCACTGGTACGTCTTATATGGTATGATAAAACATAAAATTGTGTACATGAAGCAATTCACCGTATATAATTTCAATATATATGTACTGAAACAATAGTAAATAGGCTTGGTGAATAGATGTGAAATAGAAAGCTTGCCTGCAAGAAATCTCCAATGTTCACCACCAGAGCTCCAGGTACATGAGGAACATCAATCCACTGATTTTGGTACAAAACCTGGAGTCCACCAATTTGGTCTTGAAGTAGGATTGTCAGAAAATCGGGATCTGCGTGTTCGATAGTACCAATAGCTAGTTCAGGTTCCGGGCATGGGGGATAGTAATGATTAAGAATCACATGCTCCTCTGCGCAATCCATGTTTTTGAGGTGATCAGGTTTGAGCCCAAGCGCCTCAGATAGCAATGTAAACAAAATGACACCTAATTTGTGAGCATGCTTGGAATACTCCATAATTATATCTCTGCAGATTGTGTAAAGGAAACCACATCATCAGTTCGAATAAAAATCATTTGTTGTTCATTTTAGCAAAACAAAATTACATAAGTCACAATCCCGTACAGTACACATTAGAGAGTTTGACAATTGATAACTACTTTTATTTTATTTTATTTTATCTATGTATTTGGATCACGTGAATGCTTGATAAGGCATACAAAATTTATGAATTTATAATATCAAAAGAAAAATAGTTTGCATATTTTCTTAATTTTCATCGTAATATCATGCTATTAACATTATATCTATACTATTATTAAGAGAAGTGAGTTTGTCAGTCAAAACAGGAAAATTTTACCAAAATATCCCTCAAATATTAAAAAACATTTGAACTGAAATATTTGAGAAAGACAAACTGGTCAATTCACAAATAAAAGAAATTTAACAAAAAAAAAATCAAAAATTAAAAACAAAATATGTGCCAGCAGTTTTCTCCACATTCTGTAGAATAACTTCCCACGTAATTATCCACACCTATAGGGTGTGTTTGGAGTCTAGTATTCATTATTGAGACTTAGCTTCACTAATAAGATGGAAAGAAAGGGCAAATGAGATGTATATTGGAGAACTAACAAATTAAGAATATAACAACCACCACAGGTGGTCGAGTTGGTAAGAGCCTCCAAGTGTGGAACCCCCACACCCAGGTTCGAATCTCGCCGACGCTTATTGGAGTTAAATCTCAATATATTCTTGGTGGCCAGGGGAGAGGAAACGTTCTGACATGATCCCCCGAGCACAGACGTCTCTCGTTACTACTCAAAAAAACAAAAAAAAAAAATAGAAGGGGACTTCTCTCATCCGACCTATAGTATAAAGATCAAAATCATTCATTTTTTTTTCGAAATCCTTTGAAAATAAACCTTTACTAAAAATTTGTCAAGATCCATTCAAAAAAAAAATTGTCAAGATTGAATCTGCGCTATTAAATAATGCATGCATTGACAAACTTGGTTTGGTGTATATAGAGAATATATATAATGCTTAAACTAACTTTCTTTTCGGATGACATGCACATTCGTAAATGATTTCATCAGAGAGAAATCAATCATGGGTTGTGAGGTTTCATAATAAAGTGTTAATAAATCGTCATTTAAAGGAGCACATGCATACATGTACGTAGTATGTGAAAGATGGTGAAAGGGGATTTTAAGGGATAACTACGCGCAAAGAGGTTAACCCAAAAACACGTCCTTCCCTGAAATTGCAGAAGATTTCAAGGGATGAACATACCTGCAAACGAGAGGAATTTCTTGAGGATCGAACTGCTTGTCACTTATGTTACACTGCAAAGTGTCCCTCCAATCAGCAAACATCAACATATAGAGGGAACTGCCAGAGAAGTACTTGACGTTCCTTGCAAGCTCCCTACTATAGTACTCAGCCTTGGCCTCCCTGGGAAGCTCGTGAAACCCATGCGTCGCCTCCATCATCTCCTCCATCACTCTCTCAGGTATCCCATGGTTCACCACCTGAAACAACCCGTAGCTCTCTGCGGCCCTCCGGACTTGGTCGATCACCTCGGCAGATCTTCCTTCATTGTCAGCCAGATCAACCACTGGAATACTGAAATGGCCAGATATCTTATGGTTGAGAGCGGTGGTGGGATCTTTCTTTGGACGGACGAAAATGGGTGGGACTTTGGTGATTCCGGCATCGACGATCCCTTTGACACCAGCTTTGGATTCGTCGAAGGCCTTCAGCTGCTCCAGACGATCAGAGTCGCTTGATTTTCCCAGGACCATTTTTACTGAAGTTTGATAAATGACTCGGTCGACTGACTGGGAAATGCAAAATTAGAAATAAGAACTTCTTATCTATCAAACCCGCACCGAGTTACGTGGTGGTGAGCAAAGTAGCTCCGACTCTTCACCTTCTTATAGAGCTTGTTTTGGACATGCAAATCAACGTGTTGACAATGGGCCTTTCTTTTCTGTATCAAAGATACAAATAATTCAACAGGCCTTAAATATACAAATAATTTAACTGGCTCTATTCAACAGGCCTTCCTTTTCTGTATCAAAGATTTTGATACATATAATCCAACAGGCTCCCCTTCAAGAAAACATACAATTCAACAGGCTTTTCTTTTCTAGTATTAAGGATACAAATAATTCAACAGAGACCAATTCAACAGCCTTTCTTTACTATCCACTCCACCGCCACCAACCAAATTCCTATCCATGACATCTTGAAGACGAATTGGAATGCGCGCCGCAAAATCTAGTTTTGGAGAGAGCACTTGCTTGGCCACCCCAACTGCATGTCACCTGAAGCTACTAAGATATTTATTTTATTTACCTCTGCTATTAGTTGTTAGAATAGTTAATTATTAAAACTCCAACTATATTTGTACACCTGAGCTTAAATCCTCTAGGTTGGAGATTGGTGAGAAAAATGTATCGAACACAGGCCTCCAACAGTCACTCAAATTACATTAGAAATAAGAAGTAGCACTCGTAAAGAAGGACAAATCTATGCCGAAAATAAACTTACTTTTTATTTCATATATCATAAGCTATCTAATACATAGAAAACGACCCATATATATAAGGTTTTACACAACTTGAAGAATAAGTAGACTTAAACTAAAATGATAAAAGCTAATTAAAAATAAATCTTAAATTAAATGTAAAGAAGATGCCTTAAAAATATCTAAATAATGAAATATCAAAGATTACAAATCTATAATTAAATGATAAATAATGCATTTGATGTTGCCCCCTACGCTTCCGCATCAAGGTGTCCTAGTTGGAAAGATTTCACCCTCGAATTCAAGTCTTTGATTTCGCCTTGATTGGAAAGATTTCACCCTCAAATTCAAGTCTCTGATTTCACCCTTGAATTCAAATCTTGAATTATTCATTCCTTTCCAAATGAATAAATAATTGGAATATCTAGCTAATGTTGACTTGAGAAATCTGCTTATCATTAATTAACCGAAAATTTGTCTCACCTTTCTTCTTTCTTAATATGGTTAACTAAATCTTTGGGAATCTGCATAATGAATGTATTAACTCCTACAAAGTCAACAAAATTTTGCTCAATATCTTCCCACAATATTGACATGATCACTTTTTTATTGTTGTCTCGTTTCTTACCATATACGAGAGCATCTTCCATTGAGCCAATTTGCCTGTTATGGAATATATCATTGCTTGCCCAAGATTCCTCCATTTGATTCGAGTTATCTTTTAAATTGCACAAAACAGTATTTTTCCATGAGCATGAAGACACCAAATCAACATTTAATTTTGGATCAGTAGCTTTGTGATTTGAATCATGAAGTGTGATACTCCAGAAATTCGTTATTAATTTCTAGGAATTTCCTGTAATTAATATAGTGTTCTTTTGTACGATTTCTTGAGTTGTTGGTGAAGTGAAAGAATTTCGGACGAATATTTACTCGAAACGTTTTATTTTCAAGAAATCAAGGGTTGAATTTTTATTCGTTGAGTTTCTCCAAAAACTTCTTTCACAAAAGTCATAAAGCGAGTCGATACGAGTTCGTTAACATGCGGTATGCGAAAATTGGAGATCGTATGAGAAAGTTTTATGGTCAACGAAAGTTATTTCTATTTTTGAAAATTTTGTATAAATTGGATATTTCAGAAATTACTTTCAGAGTTTCCATTTTGGGAAATTTTCTTGAATATTCCGGAAGAATTCTCTCACCCAGCTGACTCGACCGGCTAACCCAGCGAACCAACCCGATCGGAAATCGCTCCTTCGGAGTCCTCCGGCGGCGCCACCGGCACCATTCTCTTCCTCTCTCTCTCTCCTCGATCTTCCTCCCCATTTGGATCAATTTGCACCGTGGAAGGCGGATCGAAGGCCGCAAGGGGGCGGCGCGTCGTCGGCGTCGTTCCAACTGATTCCTGCTACTTTGGGGCTCGAAACCTACTGGGTTTTGTAGCTCTCCTCCTCCTCTTTCCATCCATGGCAGCCTTGAAGATCAAATCGAAGTGTGGAGCTCGGAATCGAGATTTGAAGTTTAATGGTCGAAAACTTTCGAGCTTGATCTAGCTCGATCCATGTGGAATTGGACTTGGTGCCAGGTATGAAAGTTGCTCATCTTGATGTGATCTCCAAGTTGGTCAGAGTTGATTTTGCAGGTTGTGAAGTTGGTTTGGGCGGCGCGTGGTGGCGCGTCCGGCCATATCTTTGGAGCAGTTCTTTCCTCCGTTAGCATCTGTTGGTCGATACGAATGTGTAGGTGTTTTTAGTTTTGTGATTGCTTGACTTTTTGGACGATTTAGGTTATTTTATATTTCGGTTCGTTCTATTTTCTATTTGTGAGGATCCGACCATTGGATGATCTTGTTGTTTCAAGAAATTGATCCTAGAAGTGTTTCGGAGACCTTGGGTGGTCTCGGATGAAGTTTCGTCTTGATTGACGTAGTCTTCGGTTTTTAGTTCACGTGTTTTGAACTTTAAGTGATTAGGTGCTTGACGAAGTCATTATGAACGGAGTTAATGGTTATGTGCTTTATCTCGTGTGGCGTGTGAAGACGCAGAGGGATATAGAGGTGAGTAAATCTCACGATATTCTTGTGTGAAGGGAGTTACCTTGTTACTTTCGTATTTAATATTTAAACTATGAACTATAGTTGGTATTGGTAGCATCCATAATATAATATATATATATATATATATATATATATATATATATATATATATATATATATATATAACTTTGCTCAGGTGTGGATATCCGCACCTAAGAAAAAAGGTATGGATTTCCAGTTTTGACCCACTTTTCGATCATATTTTCACATCTTAACCGTTCAGTTTTTATAGGTCCTAATGGATTTTTGGAACTCTCTCCAAGTTAATCTACAAAACTTCTCAATATTTCTTTGAATAACAATGAGTAGTTCATTATAATCATAAACATTATATGAGAAATAAGTCAAGAGATAAAAAATAATAGTTATACTCATCTTTCTCAAATTGAGATCTCCCTTATTGTCGAACGGTTTCTCTTGTGCACACTCCATGTTGTTGAATCTCCTTAAAATTGTTGGTGAAATTACAATAAAAATTAAAATTTCTCTTGAGAAACTCGTTGACAAAAGGCTGAGGCGCGGGTATCTCGCTCTCTTTAAGGAGATTCAAGCCCTCTGGGGAACAATGCCGGTGCACCAGAAATCTCTTGACTTGTCCCCTCCAGGATACAACAGCCCAACAACAAGTTGTGTGGCTCACACCAATCTGCACAAATTGGAGGAACCCAAAGCTCCACCAAAAGAACACCTTTCTTTGGCCAAAAAACACACAAGACACTTTGGGGGATTTCATAAAGAAGTTGATGGGTGAATAGTAGTGTTTCGTAATAGTATTAGGTAAAAAACAAAGATATATTTTAGCATGCAACAAATGGTGCTATTTATAGGCTCTTAGGACACTCCCTACAATTAATAGGGTAGTAACCAAAAGCCATATGGGTGACAATAATTAAAACCCAAAATAAATCAAAATAAAACACCATGAGTTACAAAATAAAATTCAAAATAAATTCTGAATTTAAACACACAAATAAATTCAGAAATTAAACACAAAATAAATTCACCCAAATTTAATTTCAAACTTTCAAACTTTCAATCAATTCTCACCTGTTCGAGTCATATAGTGAATTAGTGATGCTTACATGTCTCCAACTTCTTGCTGTCATTATTCAGTCCATACGACATCAGTGACAGCTAATATCCCCACACCACCAGCTTTTCATATCCTCTGGATCACAGAAAGAAATTCTTTTACCATCAAAGTATATCAGTTAACCAAATAGAAATTACTAATAAGACATTAATTGCAAGTAAGATTCACCCCGTGATAAGATGAACCCAGGAAACACTTGCGCTGGGTCCTCACCACCTTGATCAAAATCCAAATTGGAAAGCAATAAAAGTACCGACTTGGGGCTTTAGAATAGAGTAATAGTATCAGCAAGACCCAAACTTGGAAAGAACATGCTAGAGTTTTTTATCAAATAAGCCGGTACTGTTCCTCGGCATGATCTAACAAAATTTGAGGAGTTGATGTTGCCGAGATGCAGCTACCCAACCTCAATTCTTGTCAGAGAAAAACATGGAAATTTTTACCAAAATCAATACTCTGTTTAATCAAAACCTCCGAGCCCAAATCCTAAATCAATCACGTATATATGAAGATTTACACTAATTTTGAAGGAATTTTTTCGAAAAATATCAAGTCGATACCTCTCAGGATGAAGAAGATCGTCATGCACAGAAAGCTTGTGCTTTGTCTCTCTTCGAGGAAGCTCAATTACCTTGTGCTGAGATGATCAAACGCGACCTCAATCCTTGCCAGACACAAACATGAAAATCAATATTCTAGTAAAAATCTACTTATCCGACTGATACTCACCACCCTCAATTAGAGACGGAAATTCTCTCTTTACCTCTCCGCGGAGTGAAGAAGAGTCTCGAAGTCTCGATCGATCTTATCCGTAAAATAATGGCAAAACTGTAGTTGAGGCAAGTAGCAAGGGCAAAACCGTCACTCCATTTCAGGGCCAAGATGAACAGTGTACAGTGCCAACAGAGCTTTAGTATATTAAGAATTTCTTAAGAGTAATTATTTTATAATTTCAGAATACTACGTGATAATGTAATTTGGTGATTCAGACTAATAAAATTAAGGCAATTTAGTGGACTATAGACCATCAGCTCTTAAGTTAAAATTAATTTCTTAAGAGTAAATATTCTATGATCTCAGAATACTACATGGTAGTATCATGTGATAGTATGGAGTAATAAAATATAGGCATTGTAGTGGACCTCATTGCGGGGATTGAAATGAAAAATTAATTAAATGACCAATAGAAAACAAATGTGAACCAATTACATTAAATTGGACTTCAGTTCACGTTTTTATAGAATTTTTTTTTTGTAGCCGATGCTCTTGTAAATCTTGGTGATTCAGTTCAAGATATGTATACTTGGAAAGAAAACTTTCTACTTAAGTTCTAAATGCCTTTAATTTTAGCATTTTTGAATCAAGTCGGCTTGGAGAGTTTTTATTTTTGATCAGGTAGTTAGCTGTTAGTAACTCACACACCCATGCAGTGATATCCCAGCGCCAGGACACCTGCACCGACGTTGCGGCGAAAGCCAGGCAAAGCCAGACTAATCCACTGCACCGCAGACGCACGAACCCAAATGGTCCCTCAAATCTGCTGGCCACGGGATGGAGCTGGGATGCATCTAATTTTTTCCAATCTTGGAGAGTTATGCATCTAATTTTTTCCAATCTTTTCCTTATAAAGAGTAAAAAAAAAAAAAAAAAAATTAAATCAGGCGTGTTAAATTAGGAAGGTAAACGACAATATATTATGTGGAAAAAGCATTTGTCTCACGCATAATGCTGAAATGCTAAACATACATGCATCCACGAAGAGTTGCACTTAATTAATCGTCAAATTGCATGCATGCTGCATTGGAAGCACGTGGATTTTCATATCCAGTGCTTTAAGAAAAAGATTCCTCATATATATATATGATAAAGAAGGATTATGATCTTTGTTTAGGGAGGGAGTTACCAGATTTCGTAAACATGGTCTCCAGGAATTCAATCGACCCCGACCATCTCCAGCAGCTGAAGGCATTCGACGAATCCAAAGCTGGTGTCAAAGGAATCGTCGATGCCGGAATCACCAAAGTCCCACCAATTTTTGTTTGGCCGCAGAAAGATGATAAGATCTCCGGCCAACCAACCCAAGATCGTTTCACTATCCCAGTCGTCGACCTCGCTAACAATGCCGGCAGTCATGCTGAGGGGTCGACGGAGTTCGGAAAGTCAAACAGAACAAAGACAAAGGGAAAGTTTGGGAATTTCTGATGTATTGATCTTCTCCAAAGATGGAGTACATATACAAAGTATACACATCCCTAATAGGAAACTAATTACACCGTGATATTCTCCCCCTTAACTACATGATATCCTCCTTAACTATACAATCCTAATTATACTACAATTCCTACAATTATGAAGAGTGACTCACGCCAACACATACAGATCACGGATGCCCAACTTGCCAAGTGAGTCACAAAACGCCTTGCTAGAAACTGCCTTTGTAAGAATGTCCGCCAACTGCTCCTCAGTAGGTATGAAAGGAAAAGAGATGATTTGTTGATCCAGCTTCTCTTTAATCAAGTGTCTATCAACCTCCACATGTTTTGTGCGATCATGTTGGACAGGATTATGAGCAATTTCAACTGCAGCTTTGTTATCACAGAATAAGGGCATGGCTTTCTTCTGCTTGAACCCCAAATCCCTCAACAAGTGCCTTAACCACAACATCTCACAAACTCCACGAGCCATTCCTCTATATTCTGCTTCAGCACTAGAACGAGCCACCACCTTCTGCTTCTTACTCTTCCAAGTAACTAAATTCCCACCTAAAAACATAGAGTATCCGGAAGTGGATCGTCGATCAGTTATACAACCTGCCCAGTCTGCATCTGTATATCCTAAAACATCCAAATGCCTATGCTTAGAAAACACCAACCCTCTTCCAGGAGCAAACTTCAAGTACCTCAAGATCCGAACCATAGCTTCCATATGGGCCTTACTAGCTAGGATTATGCATGAACTGACTCACAACACTAACTGCATAAGCTAAGTCTAGTCTAGTGTGTGACAAATAAATTAATCTTCCAACTAACCTCTGATAACTTGCCTTATTCGTGGGTACTTGATCTGGATACTCAGCTAACCGATGGTTTTGCTCAATGGGTGTGTCAGCTGGTTGGCAATCGAGCATACCCGTCTCTGCTAATAAGTCAAGGACATACTTTCTCTGGCTCAACATAATACAATCTTTTCCTCTAGCAACTTCAATTCCCAAGAAATATTTCAAACTCCCCAAGTCTTTCATTTCAAATTCTGCTGACAATGCACTCTGCAACTTCTTAATCTCCTCAAGATCATTACCTGTCACCACCATGTCATCCACATAAATAATTAAAGCTGTAACTTTACCCTTCTGATGCTTAAGGAATAGGGTATGATCTGAATTGCTCTGCCTGTACCCAATCCTCATCATGAATGTCGTGAATCGACCAAACCAAGCTCTTGGAGATTGTTTGAGGCCATATAGGGACTTCCTTAAACGACACACCACCTTGACTCCAGTGGAAGTACCATATCCCGGAGGCAAATCCATGTATACTTCTTCATTCAAATCACCATGCAAGAAGGCATTTTTAACATCAAATTGTTGCAGAGGCTAATCAAGATTAGCAGCTAGAGACAGAAGTACCCGGATTGTATTGATCTTTGCTACTGGTGCAAAAGTTTCATCATAGTCCACACCATACTTTTGGGTATAACCTTTCGCTACTAGCCTTGCCTTATATCTGTCCACCGAACCATCTGAATTGTGCTTCACTGTATACACCCATCGGCACCCAACTATTTTCTTTCCAGGAGGTAGTGATACTAACTCCCACGTTTGATTTTTTTCAAGTGCATCCATCTCCACAGCCATTGCTTTTGCCCACTTCTCATCCTTCATTGCATCCTGCACTTTATTAGAAAGTGACACAGAAGATAATTGATTCACAAAGGCTATATATGGTTTAGAAAACCTATGAGTAGACACATAATTAGCTACATGATATTTGGTCTTAGCACACAAACTTGGTTCATATTTCTTGGCAGGCTGGCCACGATTGGACCGTTCTGGTAAGACTCGTGTTGGAACATGTGTAGAATCAGTTAAAGGAGTAACACTATTAGACAAAGGTGGGTCATGGGACAAAGGCAAACTACTACGTACCTCAGATGAAGATTGAACAAGGGAGACCACTGATGGAGAGGGAGAGACTGAATGATTAGGAGCTTCTTCTTGAAGGGTAGACGATTCGGCAATTGTCTTTTCTGTTTCGGAATTCACAATGCTCTGTTCGGCAGTTGCATGGCGAAGAGTAGATGATTCAGTAATTGCCTTTTCTATTTCGGAACTTGTAATGCTCTGTTCGGCAGTTACATGGCGAAGGCTAGATGATTCAACAATTTCCTTTTCTGTTTCGGAACTCGCAGCGCTCTGTTCGGTAATTTCCTTTTCTATTTCTGCAGGAGTGTCGTTGGTTTCTGGGGCATTGGACACTTCCTCTTCACTAACCGATCGATCGTTTGAGATAAAGCGATCGATCGTTGGCCCTGTTTGGCACTATCCTTCATAAAAAACACCTTGCTCCCCCTGACTATAAGTCGTAGAAGGTGGAAAATAACATGTATCCTCACTGAATGTCACATCCATGGTGACATAAAATCGTTGAGAGGGAGGATGATAACACTTGTATCCTTTCTGCTGAGTCCCATACCCGACAAAGACACACTTGAGAGCCCTTGCATCTAACTTAGAACGTTGGTTCTTATAGAGATAGACATAGGCTACACAACCAAAGACACGAGCAGGAAGGGTATTAAGAGATGGGATAGAGACATAACTAGACAATACCTCGAATGGAATACGACCTTGAAGAGAGGAAGATGGGAGACGATTAATAAGATGGGAGGCACACAACACTGCCACTCCCCAAAGGTATTTAGGCATATTGGCACTAAGGAGAAGAGCGCGACCCATGTCTAACAAATGACGATTCTTCCGCTCAGAGACCCCATTCTGTTCTGGTGTTTGTGGGCAAGTGGTTTGGTGAACAATTCCATGAGATTGGAAGTAATCACGAAATGAATGATTAACAAACTCCCCCCCCCCCCCCAATTATCAGACTGAAAGACCTTAATACGAGCATCATATTGGGTACGAACAAGATTATGGAAGGCTGTAAAGGCAGAGAAAACTGCATCTTTTGACTTAAGCAAAACAACCCAAGTTAATCTGGTGAAGTCATCAATGAATAAAACAAGATAATGCATTCCTAAAAGAGTTGAATTTTTGGAAGGTCCCCATAAATCGGAATGAATTAATTCAAAAGGCATTGTACTAGACTGAAAGCTAGAAGGATAACTAGACCTATGACTCTTGGCTAAAGAACAGATTTCACAATGTAGACTAGAATCACTTATTCCCAAAAAAAGGGAAGGCATGGACTTTTTCATGACACCAAAGGATGGGTGACCCAAACGGCGATGCCACAACCACAATTCATTCATCCGATCAGAACTCAATGTCAGGGCAACAGGACCTTGTGGACTTGATGGTGCTTGTGTCGGTCCTCCGTACATGCAATCCAAGTGAAACAGTCTCTCCCTTAGATCTCCCTTGCCAATTATCACCCGAGTACACAGATCCTGAAAGATAACATACATAGGATAAAAGGTGACAGAGCATTTGTTTTGTGTGTTTAATTGAGACACAGACAAAAGATGATGAGATAAAGAGGGTACATAAAGGACATTATAAAGAGTAATGGACGGTGTAACCTGGACTGACCCAATTCCTAAGACCGGAAAGGACTCACCATTGCCATTAGAGACATGTGTTATGGATGGGGAGGACAACGTGATGAAGAAAGACTTATCATAGGTCATATGATCAGACGCACCAGAATCAATTATCCATGTATTACTACCAGTAAAGCCAGAAACATTTAAAGCGACACCAATTTTACCTCGATTCTCCTGAGTTAGGGAAACATTACCCTTAGTTTGATCTTGACCCTCCACATCATAGAAATTAGGTTCTTGCTCCTGCACCAGTTGGATTGTCGCCTTGCTTTTCTGACCATTGTTACTTCTTTTCCAACCAGAGTTGTTGGAGTTGAGTCTTAGCAACTTGGGGCATTGACTCTTGTAGTGGCAAACAGTTTTACAATTGTTGCAAGTCACCTGATCGTTGAACAACGAACTAAGGGACAAATCTACCATTCTTCTTCTTCAAGCAGCAACACAAACCACAAAATTTGACACGGCTAAGGAAGGAGAGGCTGACGGCAAGGTATTGCAAAATTTAGGGTTTTAGGGAAAAAGGAACGGAGGATGAAGACAAAGGACAAACTCTTAAAGAGTACAAAGACAAATTTGCAGCGGAAACAAACGAACAGAGTCCAGACGGATCTCTGCTCTGATACCAAGTCAAACAGAACAAAGACAAAGGGAAAGTTTCGGAATTTCTGATGTATTGATCTTCTCCAAAGATGGAGTACATATACAAAGTATACACATCCTTAATAGGAAACTAATTACACCGTGATATTCTCCCCCTTAACTACATGATATCCTCCTTAACTATACAATCCTAATTATACTACAATTCCTACAATTATGAAGAGTGACTCACGCCAACATGGAAGGCCGCAGAGAGTGTTGGATTCTTTCAGGTGGTGAACCGTGGTCCGTGGGATACCCAAGAGAGTGTTGGAGGAGATGTTGGCGGCGGTGCGTGAGTTTCACGAGCTGCCGAGGGAGGTAAAGGCTGAGTATTACAGTAGGGATCCGATGAGGAAAGTTAGGTTCTTTAGTAGCTTTAATCTGTTCGAGTTATCTAATTGGAGAGACTGTTTGTTGACATGGCTCCAGAGCCTCTTGATCCTCAAGAATTGCCTATGGTTTGCAGGTATGTATGAGACGTTTCTTGTTTCTTCATAATCACAATCTTCTAACTTTGAGTGTTGGTGATTAAAAGCGCTTTATAGTGTGCACTGTGAGTTTTATCTAGTCCTACTGCACGTCCTAGAGCTTCCAATTCTAGTGATCACTTAGTTATCATTTTAATGTTGATGTTTAAATAGCCCTGAACAAATTTGACCATGCAATCAAATACAAATCCTTGCTTCGAGACTACTCGATCGATCCAAATGAAAACCTTATCTAGTTCTCTATATCGGGGAACGTAGGTTTTGTCAAAGATTAAATTTTGGTTCTTTGTGTTGGTGAACAAATTAATTGTTTTCTTGAAGTAATGGTTTGTTAAATTAATTTATCTGCAGAGATATAACTATGGAGTACTCTCAACATGTTTTTAAACTGAGTGTCACTTTGTTTGAATTGCTATCGGAGGCGCTTACTCGCTTAGGCTCAAACTTGAGCACCTTATAAACTTGGATTGTGCGAAAGGGCATTCATTGCTGATTGCTTAGCCACTACTATCCACCATGCCCTGAGCCTGAACTCACCATGGGCACCGTACCGGCAAACATTTTGATGCTGCTTTTATCACCATCCTACTTCAGGACCACATTGGTGGACTCCAAATTCAATACCAAAACAAATGGATTGATGTTCCGCATATGCCTGAAGCTTTGGTGGTGAACGATGGGGATTTCTTGTAGGCGAGATCTCTATATCATGTATCTTCAGCAAGGTTGTTTACTTCGATCTGATCATATATTTCGTTCTATAATTGATTTATATAGGGTGAAATTGTATATATATATATATACACACACACACACACACACACACAGATCCTATCCAGAGTGAGGCCTCACTCTGAAATTAACGTGTGAGGTTGGAGTTTAGGGTCACTTTTCGGTCTCATATCCACATCTCGACCGTTCAGTTTTTAGGTACTAATATATAGATCATCTCTGCAAAATTTCAGCCAAATTGATGGCCGTTAAGGCATTGATAACTGCCTTAAAGCTAGTACGGTTTAGGGTGGACAGATTCAGTTCGTCCATTAGTTTAATTGAGTTAGATACCTTAAATATCATCAATTTGGCTGAAATTTTGCAGAGATGATTTATACATTAGTACCTAAAAACTGAACGGTCGAGATGTGGATATGAGACCGAAAAGTGACCCTAAACTCCAACCTCACACGTTAATTTTAGAGTGAGGCCTCACTCTAGATAGGATCTGTATATGTATATATATATATATTGATTAAATTCAGTTTACCCCCCTAATGTTTAGGGGTAATTTCATGTTAGTCTCTGTCCTTTCAATTTAATCAGTTTACCCCCCAAGCTTTCCAATTTCAATCAGCCGTATCCAATTTCTACTATTCCGTCGAATTTGGACCGTTAAGTCTGACTTTTGAGGGCTAAAATGACCATTTCAAGACAAAAAAAAAACTATAAAAAAAAAGGAATTTTTTTTTTATTTTTTTCGTTTTATTTTTTTTTTTTTCTGTTTTTTTTATTATTTTTGTTTTCTGTTTTTTTTTTCATTTTAAATTTTTTTTTTTCAATCTTTTGTTTTTTTATATAAATTTTGTCTTCAACCTATACACCACAAGTTATAATAGGTTTATAAGAACAAAAAGATACTCTAGGTGGTTGAAAGTCTCTCGTTTATCTACGATATTTATGATATATCTCCAATAAAGAGAAGAATTTTAGGATATATCCCCAATAAAGTGAAGAAATGTCTGTGTAAATTTATTTTTTACAGATATTTACATATAAAGTGTAAAATCGTGAAGAAATATCTGTGTAAAATCATTTTTTACAGATATTTATAGATAAAGTGTAAAATCGTTTTTTACAGATATTTCTTCACTTTATTGGGGGCATCTCCTAAAATTCTTCACTTTATCGAAGATATATCACAAATATCGTAGATCAGCGAGCGGCTTTCAACCACCTAGAGTATCTTTTTGTTCTTATAAACCTATAACTTGCGGTGTATAAGTTGAAGACAAAAAAAAAAAAAATTAAATAAAAAATGAAAAAACAGAAGAAAAAAATTAAAAAACGAAAAAACAGAAAAAATTAAAATAAAATAAAAACATAAGAAAAAAATATTAAAAAAAGAAAAAAGAAAAAAATTCTTTTTTTTTTATAGTTTTTTTTGTCTTGAAATGACCATTTTAGCCCTCAAAAGTCAGACTTAACGTTCAAATTGGATGGAATGGACACGGTTGAGGTGAATTAACAAGCTTGGGGGGTAAACTGATTAAATTGAAAGGACAGGGACTAACATGAAATTACCCTCAAACCTCAGGGGGGTAAACTGAATTTAATCATATATATATATATATATATATATATATATATATATATATATATATACAGGGCTCTTCTAGTGAGAGATTCCTTTTTTTGGTCTTTTCTAGGGATAAGGCATCAGACCAACTTTCTGATAATATTTTTGCATCTCAACCGTTCAGTTTTTAGGTCCTAATGTGTAGATCACTTCTGCAAATTTTCAGCTAAATTAATTAGGGAAAATCGTCCAAACAGTGTCTGAAGTTTTCCAGACTATTAATTTTCATACCTATTCTTTGAAAAATGTCAAAATGATACCTGAAGATTAATTGAACCCGACCCAATTTCCATACCTAGGAACAGTAAAAACGTTAACCCTGTTAACTTTTCAAGGGTATTTTTGTCCTTTCAGTATTCATCCCAATGAATCCGAATCCTCTCATTCGCAAAGAAATCTCCTTGTTTCTCCTTTTTAATTCTAGACCATTGATTTATTATCTATGGTCTATCATATTAACACATCAGCAAAAAACCGTACAAGTTCATTAATTATTACTTTTAGCTTCGTAAGTATGCCAAACGCTGTAACCACCATCCCCCCCCCCCCTATCTTCTTCAACCAAAAAAATCTACACTCAGCACACCCCCCATATCTTCTCCATCATTGAGCTCTATAGCTATTTGTCATGAATAGGATTGGGAGTATGTATTCATCAACTAAATTCACTGCAGCAAGGTGGAAATCAATTTGGTTGGAGGAAGAATGTTCTTCGACATCGATTGCAGTATTGAAATTCTGGATTACTGCTCTTGATAGCGTCAAGCCTTTGGGCATAAATAAGGAAATGTTGATACCTTTTGTAATCGCGTAGAACCATGAAAAGAATTCCATTCGGCCTGTGATTTTCCAAATTCTAAGTAATCATGTCATCATCAATTTAATTGGGACGAAGCCTATTAGGATAAAAAATAAATTAAAGAACTAAACAGATGGGGGAAAGCCATCGTCAATGGCAGAAAAAGTGAAACTTTCAGAGCACAAAAATAAGAGACAGAGAGAGAGAGAGAGAGGCTAAAAGATGGGGGGAAAGTCATCATCAATCATGATCGATATTTAGTTGCTAAAAGAAGATGAACCTAGATAAAATTCAAAGAGAGAGAAAACCTAGTTATTAAATTGGATAGAAATTGTAGATGAACCCAGATCAAATTGTGAGAGAGAGAGAGAGTTGTGAATGGGTACTCTTCTTCTTCTTACAACCAACAATTACAACCACCGTTCAGCTGGAAAATCTTCATCAGCACCAATTGTCAAAGCAAAAACTCCAAAACCAGTCCACCCAATTACAAAATTATTAGCCACCATGCCCACCCATCAGTAACCCAGATTCCAGCAATTAATATCCCCTACCAATCCAATTCGATTAATTATCATCCTCATCTGCAGAAACCAAACTTGCATTCCCACCCACTCCTCGACCTCCGACAACCAAAAGATAAACCCCGCAGCAGACGTCACCACCACCTGAGAAGAAAAGAAAACCAGTCAATGCATCACCATCACCATGGCCCGTCCGACGAGGCGACAAGCCACCGTCATAGCGGAGGCGCCGCAGGACAACCCCGTACGTCCAGCTCCTCGGCATCTCCCACACCACAGCTCCTCGCCATCTTCGACGAAATTATCGATTTAGGGGAAAAAGATTAGGGTTCAAGTGAAGGGACGAAAATACCCTTGAAAAGTTAATGAGGTTAACGTTTTTACTGTTACTAGGTATGGAAATTGGGTCAGGTTCAAATCTTCAGGTATCATTTTGATATTTTTCAAAGTATAGGTATGAAAATTAATAGTCTGGAAAAGTTCAGACACTATTTGGACGATTTTCCCAATTAATTATCGTTAAGGCATTCAAAATGACGATTTAAGATTATAAGTATGAACGGTTCAAGTTTGACAGATTTGGTTTGTCCGTTGATTTAATCTAGTTTGATACCTTAACGATCACCGATTTCGCTGAAAATTTGCAGAAATGATCTCTACATTAGGACCTAAAAGCTGAATGGTTGAGATGCCGAAATGTGATCGAAAAGTTGGTCTAATGCCATATCCCTAGAAAAACCAAAAAAAGGGATCCCTCAGGTCCTAATGTATAGATCACTTATGTAAATTTTCAGCCAAATTGATGATCGTTAAGGTATCGAACTCGATTAAACCAATGAACGAACCGAATCTATCGATACGGAACCGTTCGTGTTCATTATTGTAAATTGCAGTTTTGAATGTCTTGACGATCATCAATTTGGCTGAAATTTTGCAAAGATTATCTATACATTAGGACCTAAGAACTGAACGGTTAAAATGTGAATATATGATCGAAAAGTGGTTTAAAAAATGGAAATCCGTTCCTAAGCTAGGGTAAGGATATATCAGCGCTTCTCCACTGCGGACGTCCGCAGTTTTTCTTAGGTACGGATTTTAGGTTTTGACCCACTTTTCGATTATATTTTCACATCTTAACCGTTCAGGTTTTAGGTCCTAATGTATAGATCACCTCTGCAAAATTTCAGCCAAATTGGTGATCGTTAAGGTATCCAACACTGCAATTTACAACAATGTACACGAACGGTTTCGGTTCGGCAGATTCGGTTTGTTTGTGTAAATTGCAGTTTTGGATGCCTTAACTATCACCAATTTGGCTGAAATTTTGCAGAGGTGATCTATGCGTCACAAACAAAATGAGATGTCTTTGGAGACCTTGACGACTCGCATCCGCGTTGAGGAGGAAGCAAGAGATCAAGATGTTCTTATGCAAGATACAAACAATGACACCTCCAAGGTAAATTTAGTATCTTCCAATAATAATATGCCCAATGGTCATTTTCATAAAAATTCTCTTATGCAGCCAAAGAAGAAAAATATGAAAAAAGTTGGTAAACCTCACCAACAGAATAAAGGCAAACCAAGCTATGTGAATAAGAACCAATATCCTCCTTCAGAAAATAAGCAACAATATACTTGTTGTTATGTTTGTGGCAAAAGTGGGCATATTGCTCGAAATTGCAATTATCGAAAACGTGACGCTGTTCCTCAAGCTCACGTCACTGAAGAACCATATGTGGCAATGATAACTGATGTAAATATGGTTCAAAGTGTTGAAGGATGGTGGGCAGATTATGGTGCTAATAGGCACATCTGCTATGATAAAGATTGGTACAAGACATACACTTCTTTTAAGGAGCCCAAAACAGTTATGCTTGGAGATTCACATACTACTCATGTGCTTAGAACTGGTGAGGTGGAACTCAAATTTACTTCTGGTAGGGTGCTAACTTTGAAAGATGTGTTGCATACACCCTCCATGAGGAAAAATTTGATGTCTAGTTATCTTCTTAATAATGCTGGTTTTAAACAAACTATGGAATCTGACCAATATGTGATCACCAAAAAAGGTGTATTTGTGGGCAAAGGTTATGCTTGTGATGGCATGTTCAAATTGAATGTTGAGAATAATAATAAAGCATCTACTTCAGTTTATATGCTTTCTTCTTTGAATTTTTGGCAAACACGTTTATGTCATATAAATAGTAGATATGTGGGAATCATGAGTAGCTTGGGTTTAATTCCTTCAGTGCAAAAAGATTTTGAAACATGTGAGACTTGCAGTAAAGCAAAAATTACTAGAAGGCCACACAAAAATGTTGAAAGGCATATCAAGCTATTGGAATTAATTCATACAGACTTGTGTGAATTTGAGGGAATTTTAACTCGTGGAGGTAACATGTATTTTATCACTTTTATTGATGATTGTTCTAAATATGCTTATGTCTATTTGTTGAAAAATAAAGGGGAAATTACTGGTCCCCCCTTTAACTTTTGGTGCGTCGACAGTTCAGTCCCTGTTATTCCAATTTTAACAGATAACTCCCCAAACATTCAAATTTCACACAATTTGATCCAAAATTACCATTTTACCCCTCACTTATTTTTTTTATATATCTAATACACACACACACACACACACACACACACACATATATATACATATATCTACATATACATACATACATACATACATATATATATATATATACACACACACACACACACACATACATTATATATACACACACACACATATGTATAAAATTATACATATATTTATATATCTACATATACATATACATATACATACATATATATATATATATAGACACACACACATTAGATATATAAAAGTTGTGAATTTTTTTTATAATATGAAACATAAACATAGTATATAGACTTACCAAATACATAAACACATTAGATATATATATATATATATATATATATATATATATATATATATATATATATATATATGCATATGTGTATGTATATATCTGCATATGTATATGTACACACACACATATATACATATAAATATATATAAAAAGAGAGAGAGAAGAATAAAAATATACACACACACACACATATACATACATATATACATACATACATACATACATACATATATACTCACACACACACACACACACACACACACACACATATATATATATATAAAGAGAGAGAAGAATAAAAAATATACACACACACACACACACACACACACACACACACACACACACACACATATATATATATATATATATATATATATAAAGAGAGAGAAGAATAAAAAATATATATACATACACACACACACACACATATATATATACATATGTATAAAAGAGAGAGAGAGAAGAATAAAAAAAAATAAGTGAGGGGTAAAATGGTAATTTTGGATCAAATTGTGTGAAATTTGAATGTTTGGGGAGTTATCTGTTAAAATTGGAATAACATGGACTGAACTGTCGACGCACCAAAAGTTAAAGGGGGGACCAGTAATTTTCCCAAAAATAAAAGTGATGCTTTTGCCAAATTTAAAGAGTTCTTCCTTGATAGAGGGAGAGAATATGATTCTTCTGAATTCAATTCTTTTGTTCAATCTTTAGGAGTGATTCATGAAGGTACTCCACCTTATTCACCTGCATCTAATGGTGTGGCAGAAAGAAAAAATAGAACTTTGATTGAGTTAACAAATGCCATGTTGATTGATTCAGGTGCTCCCTCTAATCTTTGGGGTGAAGCAATCTTAACTGCTTGTTATGTGTTGAATAGAGTGCCACATAAAAATACAAAAATTACACCTTTTGAGGTGTGGAAGGGGCATAAACCAAATTTGGGTTATCTTAGAGTTTGGGGTTGTCTAGCCTTTGTGAGGTTAACTGACCCTAAAAGACCAAAATTGGGTGCTAGAGCTACTACTTGTGTTTTCGTTGGATATGCTTTAAATAGTACAGCCTATAGATTTCTTGATGTTGAAAATCATGTTGTGATTGAATCTGGTGATGCAATTTTTCATGAAGAAAAATTTCATTTTAAATCAAAAAATAGTGGGGGTCAAGAATCTAGAGAAAATATTTTTACACAACCTAGTTTTTCTTCTTCTAATTTACATATACAAGAAACTTATGAAAATGAACCTAGAAGAAGTAAGAGAGTTAGAGTTGAAAAAGATTTTGGCCCTGACTATTATGTTTATAATGTTGAGGAAAATCCTATTTCTTTACATGAAGCTTTATCATCACCAGATGCAATTTTCTGGAAAGAGGCTGTGAATGATGAAATGGAGTCTCTAATTTCTAATAATACTTGGAAATTAGTAGATTTACCAACATGTTTTAAAACCATTGGGTGTAAATGGGTCCTTAGAAAAAAGCTCAAACCGGATGGAAGTGTAGACAAATATACTTTAAGCAAAAACTTGATCTAGACTTTTTTGATACATTTTCTACGGTTACAAGGATTACATCCATTAGATTATTGATTGCTATTGTTGCAATTCATGATTTGATGCTATTGTTGCAATTCATGATTTGATTATTCATCAAATGGATGTGAAAACAGCTTTTCTAAATGGTGATTTAGATGAAGAAATCTATATGGACAAACCAGAAGGTTTTATAGATCCTGGTCAAGAGCACAAGGTATGTAAGTTATCTAAATCCCTTTATGGTTTAAAGCAGGCTCCTAAACAGTGGCATGAAAAATTTGATTCCTGCAGGATTGAAAATGGTTATAAATCAAATGAATGTGACAAGTGCATATATTATAAATCTTGGAAAAATTCACATGTTATTATAAGCCTCTATGTGGATGATCTGTTAATTTTTGGCTCAAATTTGCATGTAATTGATGAGACAAAAACTATGCTTAAGAGCAATTTTGATATGACAGATCTTGGTGAGGCTAATGTTATTTTGGGCATGAAAATAACAAAAACATGTGAAGGTATTTTTCTTGATCAGTCACATTATATTGAGAAAATTTTGAAGAAATATGATTATGTTGGCCACAAGCATGTGTCTACTCCTTTTGACTCTAGTGTTCACTTATTTCCAGTTAAAAGTGAAAATGATGTGATTAATCAAAAGGAATATGCTAGCATAATTGGCAGTTTGCGCTATGCAACTGACTGCACTAGACCTGACATTGCATATGCAGTTGGAGTACTTAGCAGGTTCACAAGTAAACCAGGTAAAGAACATTGGCATGCAATTGAGCGGGTTATGAAATATTTGCTTGGTACTAAAAATTATGGATTACTTTATAAAAAATATCCTGCTGTACTTGAAGGCTTTTGTGATGCCGATTGGAATACTCTGTCAGGTGATTCTCTCTCTACCACTGGTTATATTTTTACGTTAGGTGGATGTGCTATGTATTGGAAATCAAAGAAGCAAACAATAATCTCTAATTCAACCATGGAAGCTGAACTTATTGCTCTAGCTTCAGCAAGTGAAGAAGCAAATTGGTTGAGAGATTTATTGCATGAAGTTCCCTTGTGGGAAAAACCTATACCACCTATATTGATTCATTGTGATAGCACTGCAGCTATTGGTAGAGTAAATAACCGTTATTATAACGGTAAATCCAGACCTATAAGAAGAAAGCACAGTATTGTGAGATCATATTTGAGTGATGGAATTATTAATGTGAGTTATGTTAAATCATGTGATAATCTTGCAGATCCTTTAACTAAGGGCTTGGCAAGAGATAAGGTCTGGAGTACATCGAGGGGGATGGGATTGAAGCCCATATCGTCATGAGCCATATATGAGGACACCCAACTTGGTGATTAGAGATCCTAAAAACTGGGTTCAATGGGAAAAACGAATCATAATTAAGGTGGCCGTAAGAAAAATGCACTATATTTTCTTACTCATCCCTATGATGTAAGTGCATTAATCTTGTAACGTATATGGAGGTTGAGTTCATTAAAACTCTTAATAAAATCTGTAGCTCATATGAGTGGGATGTCATAGTTACAAGAGCATCCTTGACGGATTTTACCTATATGAGTGTGAGAGTGGGGCCGCTCTCTATGAGAATTGGGCTTATTCTTGAAATACACTCATGAAAACCGGGATAAGCACAAGGCCGTAACGTGCTGGCTAATAAAGCTCGTATTAACACCTGAATTATTATGTGTGAGCAGTAGTTCTTATTTTCCCTTAAGCAGTTGTAGTTCAAGTCTGAGACCACTATCAACTCTGGAGTAGGAATTACTGTTTCACTAAGTGAAGGTTCAATGCAGAGCACACCTTCATGACGCATAATGGTTCGTCTTTGGCCGGTAACTTTGGTTTATATTTGTTTTTAAAATATTAAAATGAGTGGAGGAATGTTGTTACATTTTAATATTTTATTTATTATTGAAATTAAATTTGGGTGAATTTATTTTGTGTTTAATTTCTGAATTTATTTGTGTGTTTAAATTCAGAATTTATTTTGAATTTTATTTTGTAACTCATGGTGTTTTATTTTGATTTATTTTGGGTTTTAATTCTTGTGACCTATGGCTTTTGATTACTACCCTATTAATTGTAGGGAGTGTCCTAAGAGCCTATAAATAGCACCATTTGTTGCATGCTAAAATATATCTTTGTTTTTTACCTAATACTATTACGAAACACTACTATTCACCCATCAACTTCTTTATGAAATCCCCCAAAGTGTCTTGTGTGTTTTTTGGCCAAAGAAAGGTGTTCTTTTGGTGGAGCTTTGGGTTCCTCCAATTTGTGCAGATTGGTGTGAGCCACACAACTTGTTGTTGGGCTGTTGTATCCTGGAGGGGACAAGTCAAGAGATTTCTGGTGCACCGGCATTGTTCCCCAGAGGGCTTGAATCTCCTTAAAGAGAGCGAGATACCCGCGCCTCAGCCTTTTGTCAACGAGTTTCTCAAGAGAAATTTTAATTTTTATTGTAATTTCACCAACACTTGGTCTTGAACGTCTACCATTATACCTACAATGATCGGGCATACTATTGCTATCCATAATGCAAAGGAGCACTTGCCTATTTATATAATTGATCGTATGATAGATAACCCATACTCAATTGCTCATTATCCAAAGCCGAAACAGGTATTTAAAGATCCTAAATTTACCGTAGAAGCACTCAATTCAAATCTGGAAGCACTCAACTTTCCTAAATTTACCACCCCCTGCTTGCTTTAGTTATACTAAATAAACTTACTTCAGTTATACTATAAATAAACAACTTACTATAATTTATAATGTGCATAGAATCTTCCATAACTTTTTCATATATGCTGTTAGTTTTCAAATTTTGCTCATATTACTTTGGAAAGCTTTCTTGGTCCTTATGTTTATATGTTTGCTTGAACTGGAAAAATTAATGAATAGAATGCATCACTGAAGAGTGTGATACTTTGGCTTTTCATTTTTTATAAAGGATTAATTCCTGTTTACCTACTTGAACTTTTACTCATTCTTCATGTTAGTCCCTGAACTTCCAATTTCATCAAGACTACCCCTGAACTCTCAATTTTCATCAGCCGTGTCCAATTCTCGAAGCTCCGTCCAATTTAGATGTTAAATCTTACGTTCGGGGCCCACTATCAGATGTAAAATGGTCATTTCGTGAAAAAAAAAATGAAAAAAAAAACATAACTAAATTCCTCAGCCCTCCTTTCTTCGTTCTTCTCTGTTCTTCTTCTTTTTTTCTTCATCTTCTTTATTCTTTCGATTCCGGTCACATCTTGGTGTTGCACCGATGGGGAGAGTCTTCCTCTCGACATTCCCAAGGTTTCTGTGGTGTTAGTTATCCGAAGACGAGCTTTGCTAAGGAGAATCGAAGGAAAGAAGTCTTCCGGGGTCCGACGGGTTCTAGGTATTTTCAGGCGACTCAGACAGTGATCCTCGATAAGTAAGAGGCCTTTGGACATTAAGTGGATTTCTGATTTTGATTTCTGAGATTCATTAATTGGATCTTTGAAACTCTCTGTGATAGGTTTGCATGTGTTGAATTGAGGAAATTTGATGACTTTTATGCGATCCAGCTCGCTCGCCGGAAACCCAGCCTACTAATGCTTCTCAGCCGGAGCGGGAGCCGGCGATCGACGTGACGACAGGACCAACCGACGCCATCAGCTGGAGGACTCTATTTTTGCTGCGACCAAGCTCCTCCTCCGCTGACATGGCCGACGACACAGAGCAGCCCTTGAGTTTCTTAGAGTCACCGCTTGTGACGGGGATGCCGAGGCCGGCGATTTGGAAGGTTGGGATTCGGGAGGTGAAGAGATCGACGACAGGGATGTGGGGGTTGGTGGAGATCGACAGTGATTTCAGGGATAGATTGGGGGGAAGTGGTTGGAGGAGTTGATTTGAAGGAGGGGTGGGGAGAGAGGATGAGGAGGGTGCCCTGAGAAAGAGTGTGGAGGGAGAGGCCGGAGGAGAAGATCACGAGGCCGGTGCCGTTCAGCGGGTCGTCAAGGATGTTGGTGATTTGGTCATTCAAGCCTTTTAATTGATACCCAGATCATAATTTGGTCATTCCAATCACCTCCACCATTTCTACAAGGTCCGTCAGTCACTGTATATGACACCTTCACCTTCTTCCAAATGCACTCAAAATTGTACTGGATTAATTGATGCATTGTTTACAGGGGCATATGGGATTTCACAATGTGCATCAATATCTCATGGCATGGAGATGGGTTTCTCAAATTGTCTCATTTTACTTGTTCTTTCTCAATATTGTTGCTGATACTCAGGCCTATGATTACCCATCTCTTTCTTCTTCTGTTTATGCTTGTGAAGATGTTAACAATTACTATGCCAATATGGAGTATTTAGAGGATAAATCGATGGTTTAGGGAAATAGGTGTGGAATGCTCTCAAGATCCTAGATGCTTCGGATGTTGACAACCCAGGAGCTTCATCAAGGATATGGGTAATCAAACCAAAGTGAGGGGTTGGACATGGTTGGTGAAACCGTGAAGATTTTTTTTTTTTTTTTTTGCTCATTTAGGTTTGACAAGGGGTAGTATAGGAATTTAGCAATTTCATCTCCTGCCACGTCATGATTTAACGTCCAAATTGGACGGACCTTCGAGAATTGGACACGGCTGATGCAAATTGAGAGTTCAGGGGTAGTCTTGATGAAATTGGAAGTTCAGGGACTAACATGAAGAATGAGTGAAAGTTCAAGTAGGTAAACAAGAATTAATCCTTTTATAAAAATCAAAAACAGAAAAGTTGATTCAATATGAAGTCCAATACCATGATGCATATACAGCAAAACATTACAAGGATTAAGCATTGAGAATTGGTTTGAAACACTGCATCAATGATGTTGTATTTGCATGTGAAAATCACAGTAAAAGAGACCTGTTTTCATTGTTATTACTACAAGATCTGACAAGATGTTGAAATGATTGTTGATTCACTATTCTAATTTTCATAATGCATTATTTTAGATAATACAGTATATGAGTCATTTTGTAACAATTAATTCAGCTAGAAAAGACAAACACTTTATCTATATTAGCCTATTGTATGTTTCATTTTATGTAGAACACTAACTGCTTCCAAGGATTCACACTTGAAAAAACCAAGAGAGATAATGCTACTGTAAGAAGAACTGAACTACTTACCTGGAAGAACAACTAGAGCTGCAAAGACAATCCAGACTGAACTTAACAGACTGTTAGGCCTGAGCTGACGTCAAGAGCCTGGTATCACTGAGGTAACTATATTCTGCAGATTGAAAACTAGATGTATGCCGAACTAAATCAGTAATTCTATATTCTGTGTTTAGCCCTACACCAATTTCATATTCTGTTGTTTTTATGCAAAACAGACACAAGCACAATAGAAGTAGCTGTAGAAGCACAACTTGCACTCCTCCTATAACAGTACCCTTCTACCGAAGGCATTGCACTTCTTAAATTTCACGTACATTCTACTAGGGGTGGGCATTTTAGCCCGAAAACCCGGACCGGATCGGCCCGGACCTGTGCTTTAAGGAAAAAATAGACAAAAAAAAAAAAGCCCGGACCATGACATTTTAAACGGGCCGATCCCGGGCCCTGGTGTCCATAATCTCCAAAGCCCGAAGATAAGCCCGATATTAATAACCTAATTTCAGCCTCCCTTTGTGCCTTTGTGGTGACTTCAGGTCTTCAGTCAACATTCACTCATTCAGACACAAACTTTCGCAACCATCCCCGAGACATCGACCCTTTCCCAAACTTGTCGGCTTGACCTCAGTTCTTCGAACCCAGTCGAATCCAGTCGAAGACTCGAACCCAGTCGCAATCACTCGAACCCAGTCGATCCCAATCAAAGCCTCGAAGCCTCGAACCCAGTCGCAATCAGTCGAAGCCTCGAAGTCTCAAACCCAGTCGCAATCAGTCGAAGCCTCGAACCCAGTCGCAATCAGTCGAAGCCTCGAACCCAGTCGCAATCAGTCGAAGCCTCGAAGTCTCGAACCCAGTCGCAATCACTCGAACCCAGTCGATCCCAGTCAAAGCCTCGACGTCTCGAACCCAGTCAAATCCCTCATCAGTCAATCGATTTCTACTCCTTCTAGCTTTCCAGATTTCGAATTCGATCGAGAAATCTAATTTTCATAAACCCAGCAACAATCGACATCAAATCCGGGTCCAATCGACAATTGTGGAGTACGGTGGTACCTCCCCGAAAGTCTCAGTAAGTCTTTCTCTCTCTCAAACTAGGTAGCTTCTGATCTGGGTCGTAAACTCGTAATTGATTTGGCCATTTGGGGTTATCTGATTCCAATTTGTTGTTTCTGGGTACAAGGATTCAAGATTCAAGCTATGATGTTTTGATTTTATTCTCTTCATTTAGTAGCTTAGTTTGTGATTCACTGATTTGTATGATTTTATTTTGTTTCTAGGTACAAGGATTAAAGAATCGATTTTGATAATGCCCGAAGTAGCAATGGAACCCGACGCAGCTGCAGTTATTGGGGCTGAGTTGGTGGTGGCTTCCAGCCAGTCGGAGGCCGGTGATGAAAGTGAGCTTGCAGGTGATGACACTTTTAGTATGCTCTTCTGTATATAAGAGATTGAGAGTTAGGCAATGAATTATTGTATGATGATAATTGTTATGTGCCTAATAATTATTAATAGAAAAGAGAACCATAAGTATGGTCTGTGGGGATGATATGTTAGTACATATGTCTAGCCAACTCTCCTTCTGGATGACTTTATGGTTCATTTACAAGCTTAATTAAATGGACATTCACCATGTTAATCGTACAAGAATATATGGAAAAGTTAATTGTTCTAGTCACCACTTGATCGATCATGTTAATAGCAATAATGTGATCTGTGTTGTAAACTAATAATGTGATCTGCATGGGAAATGGTTGTAGGATGACATGGTTTGCTGGACACCATTTGATGGCAGCAGCTGGAGGCTTGGAAGCAAATTAATGTGGTTTGAAACTGCTAGTTTACTTGGTCCGTAAATGGTTTGGAATTTTATTTGGTCTGTAACTTTGATATGTTTGAAACTTCAATTCTTCATTTGTTTGTACTTTGTAGTTTGTAACTTCATTTGTTTCAATTGTTTGTACTTTGTTTACCTTCATTTTTCTTCAAATTGAAACTTCATTTGTTCGTACTTTGTAACTTTGAAGAAGCAATGAATGGATGTTATTCTCTTCGTTTGGGCCCGAAAACCCGGTAGGACCGGCCCGGGCCTATTTGGTCCGGTCCTTCATGGTCCTTATATTACTAAAAATCTTTATTTGAGCCCGGCCCGAAATAAATGGGCTTGGTCCCGGGCCTAGCTAATTGACACGCGGTCCCGGCCCGTGCCCAGGCCTACATTCTACTACATTTGGTTTTGCCTGAGTTGTTCTGTCAAGTATATTGAATAAAGTTTATCTTATTTATATTTATAATCTTCTAATTCTCGGTTAACTGTTCATCGACTTATGAACAGTACCGGCTCACGCCGAGCCGACATTGTGAAATTACGGTTTTGCCCTCCATTCTTTGCTTAATTGCGGTTTGCTGTTTGGCCTGGGTATAAAAGGGGCTGAGGTGACAGAAGCGATCCTCTTTCCCTTTCTTCATTCTTGGCTGGTCTCTGCGTTTCTGTTGTTGATAGAGTGAAAGAGAGGGAGAGAATTGCAGAGAATAGGTGCTGTGTGTTGTGATCGTGTTTGTTTTCCTTTTATGGTTTGTTTCGGTGGACGCGACCTTTTTTCTTTCTCTTCGTTTTGCCTCAGCTCTGCGTTCTTGGGAGAGAGTTGCAGAGAATAGGTTCTGCATGTTGTGATCGTGTTTGTTTTCTTTCCATTTAGGGTTTGTTTGTTCCTTGCATGTCACTGATTTGGGTTTTCGGTGATGCAGGAGTTCATGTTAGTAACGAGAGGGAAGACGAAGATTGGAATTAGATCGAGGAAAGCAGGAGAGTACTTTCTTTGGCGATTTTGTTTTGTTGGCGATTTCGAGTTTGTTGGAAACTCAGGTGCATATGATTTGCTTCAATGGATTAATGTTTTCTTTCACTTTTCTACCTGTTGTAATCGGTGTTTGTTTTGTTTTTGTTGGGTCAAGGAGGTGTTGGGCTCATTGTCGCGATCTTCTATCTCTCTCTCTTTCTCTTCGTTTTTGGCTGGGTTCTTCGCATGTAGAGGTATGTAGTTGTTGGGTTTTTTTTTCTCTTTTTTTCCACCATTTGTTCCATTCAATTGTATTATAAGGTTTCGATTTGCAGATTCTCAAAATCAGTTTTCATGCATTGACAACTACTCTGCTGAAAAGTTGGATTGTTTTTTTGGCTGATTGTTTGCATTTGCTAGGGATGTAAATGGACGGGAATTGAGGTGGCAGTATTGCTTTTTCCTCTAATTTTTGGACTATTGTTCTTTCTTTTCGTTGTAGCTCCTAATTGAAATTGGTGTCAAGAAAAACCCTTTAATGTATAGTAATCACTTGATTATTGTTCCACTTTATCCTTGCCAGATAGGAATTTTGAATATTTTGACTACAAATACAGTATAAAATAGACAAATAACAAAATAATATGAAGTTGGGAGTCATGACCATTTTCAATATTTTGGAAGCCTCATTGGTTCCGTTTTCAATATAAAGGTTCCTCTAATTTTTTGACTGTTGTTCTTTGTTTTCGTTGGATTTCTCATTTATCACACCAAGATATGTACTTTTATGTATTAGTGAATTATTATATGAAGAACAAACATCAATCAAACTCTAATCCCACTGGTTAGATACAAATCTATGCCTCTTTAACACAATCAAACATAATTGAATATCTGTATGTGCTGTCTATAGATCATTGGAAGATGTACATGAACCTCAGTAGTCATTTATTTAGAATTTAGATAGATTCAGTGAATGCTGGTACTACATGGTTTTGCCCTTCACAATTAATCAATCAGATGATTTCAAACAGAATATTGTGATAATGATATGTTTAAGATCACACGTTTTATTAATGTGTCTCTCATTTCTATAAACATTGAAATTGTTGTTTAGTTTGTTCTGTATTAAATCATGGCATAGAAATATCGAATTATTTTGTATTCATGATTGGTATGGTTATTTTTTTATGTGTTCTTGGGTGGTCTGTTTGAGTATGATCACATTTGATGTTTTTATTTTGGGTAATTTGAGAACTTTGGCTTTCAGGTTTTTGGATTTTTTTTTTTTTTGGGTGTTTTTTTTTTCGGCATTGTTTTATGTTTGATTCCAAATGCAACATTTTGCTGTTTCTTCCCTGCAGGGATATATATTTTCACACAACAGCTGGCCTTTAAAAGATTAGGTAATCAAGATACTCTTTTTCGTTTTTATGAACTAAAGTTTGGCTTCCTATATATGATGTAATAAACTCAAAGCTGTTTTTGGCATTTCAATTTTGCGATTTCTGTCAGGTACTTCCAGTAAAATAACACCATTGCAGCTAGAAGGCTTGCTGACCGAAGGGAGCACATCAAGACTTTGGTTGGTAAATGTTTCCCTTGATATATTTAATGAATGACTGATCAGATTGAATTTGGTGCTGCATATTCGCCTTCTTGCCTTTGCAATAGTTTACATTATTCTTTGGCTATACAAAATACTGTACTTGATGTACAGTAATAATCCCCTAGAATCTCCTGCACTGCTTTAATTTTTTAGGTAAAATGTTGCATTTGGAAAAGGAAAAAATGGACTGAAATATCATGTCACTTTTTGTGTAAATAGAAATGGAGGCAGCAACTTTTTGGACAACCTCCACATCTAATCATCACTAGGCTAACAACCTCTCAGCAACTGATGCCACTTTTGATATAGTCACTAGGTTAGCCTATAAGTAGATCACTGTATTTTGGAGAAGCTGTTTTAACAGCATTTGTAATATATATTTGAACATTACCAGAACATCTATATTAATGGTAATGTTAGCTCCTGATATATAGCATGAATGGATATATTTTTGAGAAGCTGTTTTAACAGCAGTTGTATTATATATATAAACTAAATTTTCTATCTTTCAAAACTTGCATAGTCCGTTCCAAAACCCGTAGCAACGCGCGGGCATTTATGCTAGTTTTTATCTAATTCAAAGTTGGATAGTGGTAATAATTCTCATTTCATGTTTATATTTTCATATTCTTCTTCAACGTCATCCAAACATTGATCCTGATACTTACAATCTTTTGTAGGGGTGGATTCGGTAGAAAACTGACGACAAATTCCGTCAACCGGGTACCGACCGAAGTTGGTCGGTTTCCCAAATCTGCAACCGAAACCGAGCCGCCGTCGTCGGTTACCGACATATCGGTATACCGAATTTCGGTTTGAATTTCGGCTCAAATTCGGAGAATTTGCCGGATCTTGACATTAGGCCTCCGCCACCAAGATAACACCGATCACAGTCTTGATCACACTTTCCTCCATCTGCAAGCCCTAATTGAAATTAGAAACACGGAGCTCTTCCTCCAGTTTACCTTAATCTCTTCCTCCAGATTACCTCAATCTCCATCGTCATCGTTCTGGGTCTGATTGGGAGGGATATTGCAAATCCGGTCAGAAGGGAATCGAGTTGGGTTTTGGGGGTTGGATTGAAAATTAGGGTTATTGATCGATTTGCAGAAGAAATTGAATCTTGAAATTGGGGGTTTTGGGGTTGAATTGAATTGAGAGCTTGTGGCTGTGATTTATATACTAAAAAGAAAAAGATGATGGGGGATGTGGAACTTTGCAGGTTGCGAGTTGTGTGGCAATCAAACAAAAAGAAGAAGATGATGATGGAACTGATAAAGAAGAAGACGGTGATGGAACTGGAAATAAGAAGAGGAGGAGGAAAGAAGATGAGAAAATAAAGTGAAAGAAAAAAAAACGATGAATGAGGGCAGAAGTTGTTTTGTTTTAATTATGTGGTGTATGAGGGAATAAATATAAAGTTTGTGCATATTATAGTAAGAGCAGCGTGTGCTCGAGTGGCTATGAGGTGTAGATCTTGTGCAGGAGGTTAGGGGTTCGACTCCTATCTCTTGCGAAGTTTTACACATTTTGTATGCTATTCGGTTGTATACGTATATACCGTCGGTACGATATACCGACGGTATGAGGATTTGCATACCGTAGCCGAGCCGAAGCTGACTTCCGGTACGGCTCAGCCGAGCCGAAAAGTCGGTAAGCCGAATCTTCGGCCCAAATCGGTTCGGGCCGGCTCGGATGTCGGTTGGTTCGGTTGCTTCGGCCCAAATTGCCAGCCCTAATCTTTTGTTTGAAACATGTTATGATCATTTTTTGAAACATTAATTCACATCATGTATGCACTATTTGATCAAATTATTTCCCCTCAATTTGGATTAACTTGGTTTAATTCAAGCAGAGAGAGATAGAGAGAGATCAATGTCTGTAAACTGCAAGTGAGACTCCTGCAACCTCTTACTATACTACCTGATCATCAGACTACTTATAGTCTTTGATTTGAACTTGTAAGTATGAAAGACTATAAGTAGGGTAGATCCAGGTAGTGTTAAGATGATCAGGTAGTATAGTTACAAACATATTATTAAAATAACCTCTTACTATACAAATCAAACCAAATAACTTTAGCTAAACTAACTTGAATTATCCGGATAATATGTAATAATTGGTATTCCAGTGTTGTTGTCCATATAAGCAGTTACTCTCCTAAACAATCTCCACCAATAACTTTAGCTAAAATTCATTGATAACAGTAAGTTCCGCGGCAAAGTGCGGGCACAATTTCTAGTTAGCTTAAGAGCTGATGGTCTACCTCCTGACCTGCCCCCACCTCCCAAAAAGAAAAAGTAGCTACTTTTTTTTAACCCTTTCATTACTATTGTAACTATTAGTTTGTTTCCTAATTGTGTTTTGCAGCTACCTAGCACTTTGATGAAATCTTGTTCCACAAATCAAAAACAAAAAAGTTCAGGACGAGGATCATATATGCATGTGATCAATATTGTACTTCCTCTAAACGTACACCTCCCTCCCATAAACTTAAATAAGAATTGATCAAGAGTTTCAAATTGTAAGAATAAGTATTCAAATCCAAAAACAAACGAACATTTTTTTTTTTTGGTGAAAACGAAATTACTTTTTTTTTTTTAGCCAAGGGTACTTCATTCAAAGGGATAAATCATCCCAAATGTTTACAATCATCAGTAAGTAGCTCCAGAATGAAATCGGGAGGTTGTGTGAGCCAAACCAAAGCATGATTCGCTTCATATGCTGAGTTTGCTAGACAGTGAGCAACTCGATTACAAACTCTAGGAGTGTGTTGTATTACAACATCAGTTCTTTGCTGGAGGACTTGTCGAATATCATCAAGAATGGCTTCATCAAGAACCTGAGTATATTGCTGTTCGCCAATACTCAAGACAGCTTCCAAACAATCTGTTTCCACCACAACATTACTGATCTGAAGTGTTGACACCCACTTCAGTCCTTCTTTTATCGCATAGAGTTCCACTTGTTTCGCAGCAGCCACATTTAGTATAGGGGTGGCAAAGGCAGCTTTAAAGTTTCCTGCCTCGTCTCGCAACACACCTCCCACACTCCCATGCAGACTGTTAGGAAGAAAACTACCATCCACGTTCAGCTTACATTGCCCTGCAGCAGCCGGTGTCCAAGTCTTCTTTTGCTTTGGGTGACTAAGCTTGTCAGTCTTGTGAGCCTTAGTAAAGTCGTCTAACCAAGCAAAAGAGCTGAGGACTAACGCATTTGCAGGTTTCTGAACATTGTTCCACAGCATATTATTTCTGTTTTGCCATAAGGCCCACAGAATCATTAACAGTTTAGCAAAGCTCTCCTTTGTGAGATGCAGTGCTTGTGAAAACGAAATTACTTGTGCACTTATAACAGTCGTTTACAATTTTCATTGCCAAACTAGAAGTACATTATTGCATATATACATCATATCCATTACTGCACTCGCTAGATCTTACATTACCATGGTCAAAATTCGCAAATCACAACTTCAAATATTCTAGTCCGGAGACTCCAGCAATCATACCTTTATTATAGTGGTATCCAACATACTCTTTCACACTGGTTGCCCGGTACTTGGCAGGATTTTCTTCTGACGTCAACTCCTTAATTGGCTCATACAGTCTTGGTAAACTTTCGAGTGACATATGCCTGAGAAAACATGCTACTGAAATTCTTGGACCTACGGTTTTCGTCACTGCTCTGTGATTAACGCTTACAAACTTGTCGTTTGAGATTAGCTGTGCCATGAGACAGATTAGACAAAATCATTCAAATGTCATAATACATTTATAAGTTTTTTTTTTTTTTGATATAGAATACATTTATAAGTTGCATGAAGGAATATAACAAAAAAACTATTCTTGGAGAATTTTGGTGATGTATATGGTTTAAAGGGCTTGCCTGCAAAAGATCTCCAATGTTGACTATTACAGATCCATCCACGGGAGCAACATCTATCCATTGATTTTCATGCAAAATTTGGAGTCCACCAATATTGTCTTGAAGTAGGATAGTGAGAAAATTAGCATCCGAGTGTTTGTCCGTTCCAATGGTCAATTCTGGTTCAGGACATGGTGGATAGTAATGACCAAGAATAATATATCCATTTGCACAATCCAAACCTAGAAGGTGGTCTGATTTGAGTCCAAGAGCCTCAGATAACAGCTCAAACAGAGTAAGTCCCAATTTATAAATTTTGTTAGAGTATTCAACAGTTATATCTCTGCAAATCAGAAAAATAAACATAATATTATATTCATTAAATATCAAATTTCAAGAAAATGAATAGAAACTAAACAACGATCTAGACTTAAAACCTACAATACATGGATACGCGAAAATGAGAACGAATCCCATACTGATAAAGGATACGGGTGCGATACGCGTTAGTTACACTTGGATACGCATCTCCAACGAACCCAAGTTTGGATACGCTACGTATCAGACTTGGATAAGTTTCTTTTGTAATTAAATTGAATACGTGGAGGTATATAGGACTTTCTCACCCTAAAAAATATAATTTTTATAAGGGATTTTGTTCATTTACCCCATTTCTAGAGATTTTTTTCCCACTTACCTCATTAAGTTTTTTTTAATTCCATATTACCCAAAACATTCTAAGGAGATCTTCCCTAATACCCCATTAAGATTTTTTTTTTTGTTTTTAATTTTTTTTAATACCATTTTACCCCTCACCCCTTTATTATTTAGAGAGAGAGAGAGAGAGAGAGAGAAACCATAGGACACTTCGCCGGAGCCCGTCACCGGCAGCCAGATTCTAGTCACCGGCCGCCGCCCACCGGATTTTTCCAAAAACTTCTATTGCCCCCAATAGACGTCTATTACTCCCCAATAGAGGGATAATAGACGTCTATTGCCCCCAATAGTCTATTGCCCCCTAATAGACGTCTACTGCCCCCCAATAGAAGGGTAATAGACGTATATTGCCCCCCAATAGACGTCTACTGCCCCCCAATAGACGTTTCAATTACCGAAATGAGAACTAATCTTCCTAAAATTAGACAAATAAAACTTTGATTAAAGAAAAAAAAATGAGGAGATTACATCAATTCAAAACATGTATTGCCCCCCAATAGACGTCTATTGCCCTCCAATATACTTCTATTTCTCCCCAATAAATATTTTATTAGGGCAATAAAATCAATAAATATTTTATTAGCCCCTTCCTAATCTCTCTAAAATTAATCATCATAATTTAGTTACTCTAAAATATATATGGTTGAAAATATGCAATATTGCAATTCATATAAGAAAAATGTGTGGATAGCTTTACAAACCATGATAAAAAAAACAATAGAAAAATGAATCAACCAAACAAAAACTATCCTCCCACCCACCTTGTTTTCACCACCGCCTCCCGTTTTTTTTAGAGTTTTTACATTTAATTTCTCTTCTTTTTCGGGGACTTGCAACCTCCCTTCTTCTACCCCCCTTTTCTTTATCATAGGGGAGACCAAATTAAGCCGAACTGTGGGGGTTCGTGCTCACTCCAAGCTTAAAGCTTGTAGAGTCCTCCAAACTTAGAGTTTGTTGAGATAAAATGATCGACCGCAAACATCATTATTTCAATCTAATCCAACCCCTCTTGGAATCGAATTTCTTGGAAGCGACTACGCTCGGAAACAGAAATTTTATTTGTTTTCATGGTAGCCTTTTTCGCTCCGAAACTAACCCTAATTTCTTGTTCTTTTTCAAGATGAGTAACCTGAACAAATTGGACTTTGCTCTATTGGGAACAAATGGCTCTGAATATCACAGGTGGGTTCATGATGTCCGCCAGCATCTCAAGGCCGATGGAATCCTGGATACGATTCTCGAGCCTAGCCAGGACGTGCTAACTGTTGAGCAAGCTCAAGCTTTGGAAGCAAATAGAGCAGCCTTAGAGGCAAATAAGGCGAAAGCCATCATCCTAATGACTCGTCATATGGATGATTCGCTCCAGTACGAGTATATGAAAGAAGAAGACCCCAGAATGATGTGGGTCTCACTCGAAGAAAGATTTGGCAACGTCCGTGACTCTCTGCTTCCTGACCTAGAAGTAAGATGGCATAGCCTCCGCTTCTGTGATTTCAAGTCAGTTCTTGACTACAACTCAGAAGCACTTCGCATTAAATCCTTAATGGAATTCTGTGGTAAAGAGATCACAGATGCGATGTTGATTGAGAAGACTCTCTCTACCTTCCCCGTCTCTGCATTGATGGTTGCTAAGAACTATCGAATCGATGTTACTGCATGACGGATCACAAGGTTTCATGAGCTTATTAGAGCTATGAATGTCGCTGAAAAGCATGACAACATCCTTGTGAAGAACTATAATTCGAGATCCATGGAAACAGAGCATATTCCGGAATCCAATTATAGTCGCATCTCTAAGAGAGGGCGCTAAGAGCGAAACCCTAATCTTAGGGATACTTCTGGACGTTCTGGTCCATATAATTGCTCTACTTGGGAAGGTAACCGCCAAAACAGGCGAACACGGAACCGAAGAGGTAAACGTGGAAAGAGAGAGGGAGGCAACGCCTCTGGCCATGTTGGTGGCGCCACCAACACTAAGAGCCATCTAAATGACGCTTTCAAAGCGCCTCAATCAATGGAGTTTGAGCAAAGAGATGTATGTTCTCAATGTGGAGTATCTGGTCATTGGGCACACATTTGTAGAGCTCGTGAAGAAATTGTCACCGCCTACAAAGCATATTGTGAAGCAAGAGAAGCTCACAATGTGGAACAAGAAGATCAAGCAGATGATCTAGAGTGAAGGGTTGAAGACTACAAATCTGGCTGGGATCAATAGATCGCCAATTCTGTTTCAGTCTTTATTTTTCCAAGAGATGTAATAGGCAATTGCCATATATTTTTGTATTAAATGCCAATGGTTTAGTCTTTCTTCAAAGTAGGCTCACCCAAAGTAAGTGTGATGTCTAGGAAGGTTCTGAGATTAGTGGTACTTAAGCGAGCCTTGCTCCACCGACATCTCTCTACTCACCTGGTCACATTTATTTTGGAATTACCGAAAGAAGTTAGACGACTACCATTGTTTTGTATTAGCTAGTATTTTCTATTAGATTTTCTTTGGTCAAAGAGACAATGATGTAACTCCGTTGGCTTATGAATAAAATTTTGAGTTCTTTTCATTATGACTCCATTTTGATTCTGAGCATATTACTTTGTGACTACGATGGCTGGGCCATCGGTATTAATTCAAGGATATGGAATAGCCCAAGTTCCACTTGCCAAATGGCACCTTAATTACTGTCACAGAAACTCTCTACGCTCTTAGAGCAAATCATACCCGATGAATAGCAAACGGATTCCATGCGAAAATGCATGTAGAGAACGGAAATGAGTTCCTTTGCAATACCTCTAATGATTTCGAACAAAGGCACATCTTAGAGAAGTTTATGTGTCTCTCTAGTCGACTCTATGTCACTATTTGAGCTATTAATCCAATAAAAGTTATGAGAGTAGATCTCACATGGACATCCATTCTCTCGAGCGAAATGAAGCATGAATCAAAGGTTGATTCTTGGACTAAGTGTGACCGCAGCCGCTACCTCTAGCACCGCCGCAGTCCACCACCAGCCTAGGGCTGCATGGCACAATCCCTATCCAGGACACCATGGATGGCGTCCATCATGGTGATGGCGCCCAAGGTGATGCTGCAATCACCAACTTGCTTCAAATAGCGTTTTAGACGCTCAGGCCCAACCAAAATCCTCATTGGTTGCTTCTAAAGCCTCTCGCTCGTTTTACAAAGCCCGTTCCTTAGATAAATTAGGACTGAGACCGTCCTATGCAAAGGATATGAAAATACTTATTCTATTCTTACATAGAATCCATGGGGATTCTGTGGACTGATTCAACCAACTTGCGGACGTTTAAATATCTCATGATGATTGGTTGACACGCAAACACGCTGGTCACGTGTTGTGCCATTGTCCACTTGTAATGCTGCTTATGCTACATTCCTAGCAAATATCATATGACAACGGGCTCACTCCCCGGATCATCTTATTCCGTCAATTGGACTTGACGATGCTAGAGAGTTTACATCGAAGACTTTCGATGGATATTGCAATGGGACTGATGTTGGACATCATATTCTCATGAACACACCCAAATGGTCTCGCGAAAACGACTACGATGGTAGTCAAGACATTGGTAATGCGCATCAATCTCCTTATATCTGATTGGGGTGGCAATATCGCATGCAGCTATGCTAATTCGTCTACGACCTACCGCCACTCAATCTACCTCGGCGTTACAGCTAGTGACTGGGTACAAGTATCGTACTTACGCACATTTGAGTGAGCCATTTATGTGCCAATAGCGCCGCCACAACGCTCTATGATGGGTCTTTACAGACGAATGGGTAACTACGTTGGATTTGAAACTCCAACAATCATCCACCACTTAATACCCTTGCAAGGCAATCTCCTTACCGCTAGATTTGCAGGTTGTCACTTTGATGAGACAGTCTTCCCATCGTTAGGGGGAGAAAAGAACACTAATGTTCAGCAGAAACGACAGGAATTGTCGTGGCCTGTCCCCACTATGTCTCATCTCGATCCCCGTGAAAGTGACGAGATCACACAAATATGCTGCAAACATGCCTGCAAGGATGGATGTCCCTACGGGAGGACGTAGCGCCACCCTACACGGAGGTAGGCATGGCGCCAACGCAAAAAAGAGTGACACTCTGGCGTTATAGGCCATGGCCCCAGCTAGGATGCGTGGGAGGCCCGTGGGTTCGAAGGATACTTTGGCACATTCCAATCCTTTGATCATCAAGACTCAGAATCCGTCTCATGAGAATCTTCCGGATTATGGTTATCCTTGGGGGACGCCTCAACGTCAGAACCTATTCCTGAGAATATAGAGCTCTATGAAAATTACACTAGTGTACATGAGACGTGGGATAGAAACTCCATCATAATTGATGATGTAGTTGCGCATGAGTTTGTTGAGTCCGATGATATCAAACCATGCTCCGTTGATGAATGAATGCCAACGTAGAGAAATTTGGCCTAAATGGAAAGATGTGATCCAAGTTAAGTTGGATTCTCTAACGAAGAGGAAGGTTTTTGAGCCAATGATGCCAACACCTCCTAACATAAAACTTGTTGACTAATGGGTCTTCGTTAGAAAGCGTAGTGAGAAAAAGATATGGTAATCTCGCCTTATGGCGCAAGGCTTCTCATAAAACGCCCTGGAATCAACTACGATGAGACATATTCTCTCGTAATGGATGTCACTGCACTCCACTACCCTGTCAGTTTGGTATTTTCCGAATAACTGATCATGCAGCTTACAAATGTGGTCACTACGTATCTCTATAGGGATCTAGATACGGAATGTACATGAAGGTTCATGGTGAACTTCATTTACCCAAGTCAAGTGGCTCTAGACCACAGAGCGCGTTTACAATAAGGTTGAAACGCTCACTAAAGTGACTACTTGATTGAGAAAGGATATGCCCGCGCGTTTCCATAACAAGTTTCGGATTCTATCGCGGTTCATGTTGGACATGATCTTCATTAGAAGCCCTTAAAGAGTTAAGGGAAACCGCTGAACACTTGAAATCCGATTTTGAGATGAAGGATTTTGGGAGAAAATGATTATGTCTCGGTTTGGAACTTGAGCATCGTGTTGATAGATGCTTAGGCATTTTGACAAGGTCAAGCCTTCAAGCACCCCCATGATCGTCCGTAATCTTGATCCTGAAAAGGATCCTCTTCGTTCGAAGGATGATGACGAAGATGCGCTAGGGGCAGAAATGCCCTAGTTAAGTACAATAGGCGCATTATTGTACTTAGCTCAATGCACAAGACCGGACATCTCATTTGCCATGAACTTGTTAGCTAAGGTATAGCTCTGCGCCAACGCGATACCATTGGATTGGTGTAAAAGATATTTTTCGGTACTTGAGATGTACGATTGATATGGGCTTGTTCTATCCCTACAGAGAGATGATGGATTCATACCCATCACACACCAGGAACGCCGCCAACACTGGCCTGCGTCCATTATCCCCATCCCAAAACGACATGTGTTTCGGAAGGTTTTACTGATATTGGGTATCTCTCTGACCCATACAAAGGTCATTCCCAAACTGGTTAATTGTTCACCATGGGTAAAGACCGTGATATCTTGGAGGTCTACAGAACAGACCCTAGTCGCTATATCTTCGAACAATGCAGAGATTATTGCTCTTCACGAAGTGATTCGTGAATGTATATGGATTGGATCCATAGTTACGCATGTTCGAACAATTGTGATTTGAAGTCTACCACAGATGAGCCTACGAGCATATAGGATAATGCTGCTTGTTTTGAAACAAGGCTACATCAAAAGCGACCACACCAAGTATAATCAGCAACAACAGATTCTCCTCAAGATTAAAGTGAACTAGGTTTAATTTGAGGACAGTGCGGCAGGCTTGCTCACTAAGTCATTGCCTAAATTCCACTTTCGGGAAACATGTTGGTAGCATCGTTTGCGGAAGTTATTCGAACTCCCATGACCATTGTCATTAGGGGGAGATACAGATTCAGGGGTAGGTGTCTACATGTATGGTCTCGAAACGTGAATGGTGTGTTGTGCTCTTTTTCCCCTTCGACCGAGGTTATTTTCGTCCCACAGGGTTTTTGTTACTCGACAAAGTTTTTAATGAGGCAACTAGAGGAGCACCACGTTTGGACGACACAAGGGAGAGTGTTCAAGTAAATCCAGAATATGCGTCTGGCCCAAACTCGAGATTACTTGCTCTAGTTGAAATATGGTTTATATTAGAGATATTCTCGGAGAATCTTAGGATATATCCAATCAATGTACGATTATGTTTCCATGTACAACTCTATCTCTATGCTTGTAATCCTCTATATAAAGAGGCCCCTATTATCAATGAAAGTACGACTCAATTCTCTCCCAATTCTAGATATTTTTTTCCCACTTACCCCATTAAGTTTTTTTAATTCCCTATTACCCAAAACACTCTAAGGAGGTCTTCCCTAATACCCCATTAAGAATTTTTTTTTTTTTTAAAATTTTTTAATACCATTTTCCCCCTCACCCCTTTATTATTTAGAGAGAGAGAGAGAATGGAAGAGAGAGAAACCATAGGACACTTCGCCGGAGCCCGTCACCAGCAGCCCGATTCTGGTCACCGACCGCCGGAATCTGGTCACCAACTTTCGCTGGATTCCGGTCACTGGCCGCCGCCCATCGGATTTTTCCGAAAACTTCTATTGCCCCCAATAGACGTCTATTGCTCCCCAATAGAGAGATAATAGACGTTTATTTCCCCCAATAGACGTCTACTACCTCCCAATAGACGTTTCAATTACCGAAATGAGAACTAATCTTCCTAAAATTAGACAAATACAACTTTGATTAAAGAAAAAAACGAGGAGATTACATCAATTCAAAACATGTATTGCCCCCCAATAGACGTATATTGGAGGACGTCTATTGCCCTCCAATATACGTCTATTTCTCCCCAATAAATATTTTATTAGGGCACGTGTATCAGTGGCCAGTGTATCTTGTCAAGAAATTAACGTCATGGGCACGTAACTTTATTTGGTCCGATAACATTGGGACTCGAAAGATAGTAACTATTCCTTGGGCTCAAGTCTGTGTCTCAAAGCAGGAAGGAGGGCTTGGTATTCGCAATTTATCCTCTCTTAATTCAGCTGCTATTTTGAAGTTTGCTTGGGACTCTTATACCTCTTCTTCTCAATGGGGAGAATATGTGAGGTCTAGGTATCCAGTTTTGAATAATTGCAAATTGGGTTATCTTAAGTCTTCAATTTGGCCAGGCTTCCGGTCAATTGCTTCTCATTTTGTTCAAAATTGTCAATGGTTGATTGGGGATGGTAAGTCTGTGTCATTTTGGAAGGATAAATGGGTTTAAGCTCCTATTTTGGAAACTTTGGGTATCTCAAACTGGTCCCATTTCAGCAATCTTCAAGTGGCAGATTTTATTTCACATCATTCATGGCAACTTCCTCCTTTCTTTTGTCACACTTTTCCTGTTTTGGCTAGACAGATTATAGTTATTGCTCGCCCTCTTATTGAGAAGTCAGATATACTTATTTGGGAGCCTTCTTCCTCTGGTGAGCTATCCTTCTCTTCCGGCTATGAATTTTTTAGGCATCATCTTAGTGTAAAGGATTGGGGTTCTAATTTATGGCGGCCTTTCATCCCCCCTCGTTATTCTTTCTTGGTTTGGAGAATCTTATTTGATCGGCTCCCCACTGATGATCGAGTGAAAATAGGTGGGATTCCTGTTGTGTCTATTTGTCAGTTATGTTATAGTTCTGCGGAATCATCATTATATTTATTTTTACACTGCCCTTTTGCCAAACTGGTTTGGAGATGGTTGGCTGCTCAATTTGGTACTTCTTTTTCTTCTTCTGACTCTCTGTTGGACTTTTGGGTGAGCTATTGTCGAAAGCCTTTCTCCTCTCAGCTCTTTAATTTGTGGCTAGTGGCTGACATGTTTACTTTTATGGCAATATGGAAGGCTCAGAATAAGCTAAGGTTTGATAATCGTCCCCCTATCTTTTCTACTATGTGTTGTTCTATTATGGCATGGATTCGTCAAATTAGTTTGTTTGCTCTTGGTCACAATAAGGGTGTTCTGGATGCCCAATTATTGTCTTCTCTTGGAGTTGCTCCTAAACGCGGTAAGGCTCCCAAAGTTCACCATGTTCTTTGGAAATGGCCAATTTTTCCTTGGGTCAAAGCAAACACTGATGGGTTGGCGAAAGGCAATCCATGCCCGGCCGCTTGTGGGGGTGTGTTTTGAGATGCCTCAGGAGGTTTTTTAGGGAGTTTTTTTCAGTCACTTGGCAGTAATTCTTCCTTCTATTCTGAACTTTATGCTAGTATCTTCGCTATCGAAATTGCCTTTGCTAGAGGGTGGTTTCATTTATGGTTGGAAAGTGATTCAATTAGTGTGGTAGCTTGCTTCTCTTCTAGGTCCTTTTCTCCTCCATGGAACTTAAGAGTTCGTTGGGGCAATTGTCTCTCTAAAGTACACCAAATGAATTTTCGATGTAGTCATATTTTTAGAGAAGGTAATGTTGTAGCTGACAAGATGGCAAACCTGGGAATCTCAAATGCAACGTTTACCTGGTATGATAATCCTCGTAGTGAGCTTCACAGGTTTCTACAAGCTGATTATTTGGGTTTTCCAAATTATCGTTTTTCATAGTGGAATGGTTGCCTTATTTTATGGATGGAAAAGGCAGGAAAGATGAGAAGTGCCTCTTTCTTTTGTCTTTTAGTATTGTGTTTGTTTTGGACGCGGTCTTGGCCTAGTCCCCCGCTTCTCAATGATTTTTTGTATCTTCTGTACTTTGCTTTTTTGTATTTTTTTTCTCTTGGCAAGGTTTGGTCTAGCCCCCCTTGCTATGTATCTTTTTTTACTTGATTTTTAATAAATTCGGGTAAAGGCGCTGAGTTAGCTCTTACACCGCTTTCTAAAAAAATAAAAAATAATTATTAGGGCAATAAAATCAATAAAACTTGGGCATTAGCCCCTTCCTAATCTCTCTAAAATTAATCATCATAATTTAGTTACTCTAAAATATATATGGTTGAAAATATGCAATATTGCAATTCATATAAGAAAAATGTGTGGATAGCTTTACAAACCATGATAAAAAAAAAACAATAGAAAAATGAATCAACCAAACAAAAACTATCCTCCCACCCACCTTGTTTTCACCACCGCCACAATTAATAGCAGATTCTTAATAGCACCAGCAGCAATGGAAGACAAACCCTTCAGTTCTTCAAGACTCGCATAGCTCTTTGCCCATTGAAAAATTATGAGCTTTCAGAGATAACAGGTAGAGAGAGAGAGAGAGATGGAACCCGCCTGTCGTCTTCCATTTTGGATAACCACTTATCGAAAAATTATGAGGTCTTCCCATTTTGGACTGCAGAGATAGCATGCGGAGAGAGAAAGATGAAACCCACCCCAGCCGGAGCGTCTCGAGGACGCGCTCGAACACCACCACCCGATAGAGAATCCGGAGCACGCCGCGCTGCTCGTAGCCGTACTCCTGCGCTGACTTGTTGAGGAGCTCAATGAACACCAGGTGGTTGAGGAGCTCGGCGAAGACGACGAACCGCTCAATGTCGTCGCCGATGTACACTAGCACGTGTCCCTCTAAGACTCCGGTCTCCGAGTTGTTGTAGCGTCGCCGGATAGACGTCGGATCAATGGCTTCATTATGTTTGCAGAGAGAGAGAGAAGAGAGAGAACGAGGCGTTTTGGTTTCTAGAGAGAGGAGAGAGAGAGAGATCGGTGTACAGATCAGAGGTATGAGAGAGTGTGGCAATATGTAGTTTATTAATTAAGATGGGGGCAAAAGTGACGTTTTGAACTCAAATGGATGAGTGAGAATTATAATCTGTTGTTGGAGTAAGTGAGATAATTTTTATCAATTTTGGTGTTTTTGGTCAAGGACCATTTTTATAAAATAGAAGAGGATAAACCTAATCTCCCTAATCCCATCGTGATTCTCTAGACTTCTTCGATGTGTTTTTCTCCTTCTCTTTCCAGTTCTCTCCAATAGAGTGGTAACTTCATCATTGCGCAAATCTCTGTTTCATTTATTTTTATGTTTGTTTTTTATTCATCTTATGATTATGCTATTTTTGTTTAATCTTTGATTTTTTTTCTATTTATATAGAAATAATTAAAAAATATATTTATTTGCCGTATCCTTCCCGCACCCGAATTCTAAAACATTTGAGATTTGTTATTGTCACGTATCTCACCGTACCATATCCTCATACCCGTATCTGTATCGGTGCTTCTTAGCTTATAACCATATAAACTTTGCCCAAGTACGTTAAACGTCTAGGAATACTAATCAAGTAAACATGAAAGCTAGTTGTTTAATAAGATATACATATATCAAGGAACGGGCAATATCCACCGTTAACAGGGGACAGATAATGCATTCACCATGATAACTTGGTTTCTATAGGACTATACCTGCAAAAGCCAAAAGTCAAAAGCTGATAAGAAGCCATACCTGCAAATCGCAGGCAATTCCAGAGGATCAAGAGGCTCGGGAGCCATGTCACACAACAGACTGTCCCTCCAATTAGCAGACCTTGACTCGTACAGATGAAAGCTGCTAACGAACCTGACTTTCCTCATCGGGTCCCTAGTGTAGTAATCAGCCTTCATCTCACTCGGAAGCTCGTGGAACGCGCGTGTTGCCTCCAGCATCTCCTCCAAAACTCTCTTTGGTATCCCATGGTTCACCACCTGGAAGAACCCTACGCTCTCTGCGGCCCGCCGTACTCCGTCTACAACTTCAGCACGCTTGTGCTCAGTGTCAGTTAGGTCAACAACTGGGATCCTGAACTGGGTTTGAGTTGGTTGACTGGAACTGAAACTTGTGTGGTCGTCACCCGAGTGAAAGAAAATCGATGGGATTTTGGTGACTCCGGCGTCGACGATCCCTTTGACGCCAGCTTTGGATTGGTCAAAAGCCTTCAGCTGTTGAAGACGCTCTTCGTTGGTGCTAGAATTATCGGAGACCATTTTCTTGTGCTTGTTTTTAGTCCACAAATCTGGAAAGCTTTTGTCTGCGCGCTGCAGGAGCTGTGTTTAGATATATAATGCCCTTTTATCATGCTTCCCATGATTTCACATATTTAATCATTATTTACATCGATGTCAATCTACAAATATATTTTCTTATTTATTTTGAGCTGGACAACTGTACGCTGTTCACCACTTAACAAAAAAAATGCATTAGATAATTGTTCGGCCACCACCTTCATTTGATTATTCTTAGATCTTCTGCTCACAGCTTGAAAGAGGGCTGCTCACGAGGGGCGGTCAACTCATTGGGTGTGGTGTAATGAGGGTTTTGGCTTTTACACAGTAAACAGAGTCAGTTATGGCTATGTGATCATCGATCTATATTTTTTTTGTGGCAAATATCATCGATCTATTCTATTAGAATTAGAGCAAATGCAATCCAAGAGTCAATCTGTCAATAGGTAAAGGCAAAAGGTAAGGTTTTGCCTCTCATTTGTTCACTATTCACTAATATTGCTTTTGCCTTCCAATTTTTTCTTGCACCCCAAATAGACAAGGTCAATGCCTCTCAATCATTCACTATATAATCCAATCGTTCCTTTTTTTTTTATAGATGTAATCCAATGGTTGGACCGTTGGAACAAGAGCAACTGATTCAAATACATATGATCCCACTATGTTTAACTACAAAACAAAAATTATCAACAGCCATTATCTTACGTCAGCTTCTGTGTGAAGCTCATGTGCCCAGACCTGGCCCTGGCCCAGGGCAGGCAGGGCGATAGCCCAGGGCCCCAAATGAGGCAGTAGATGAAAAAAAAAACAAAAAATCAAATTTGTATCTCTAAAATGCATCTCTCTTACTTTCTGTTGTGAATCAAACTAAGAGAAAGAAAAGGAAAATGGAATTAATCTATACGCATGCAATGATTCCTTGGCTTGTATGTACAATTATACATATGCACACACACATAAATATAAAATATGTTTTTTTCCGGTTGTATCATATTTTTTTCATCAATATAAAATATGTTTGATTTTTTTTTATATAAAGGGCCCAATTTTATTTTCTGCCCCGGGCCTTGAATTTCTCAGGGCCGGGCCTGCATATGCCATATTGGTCGACCAAGTCAAAGTCCAAGACTTGCTATTGGGCTTGGTCGGGAAGGCCTCTGGTCATCCAACAAGTTTGGGGTGCATGCAGCTTTTTTTATTTTTTTGCCATTTTGGCTGGTCTTGGATGTCCAAGCCCATTGGGGTGCATTTGCTCTTACAGTCCATTTATTTTGATTGTTTACATGAATACAGGATACAGACTAATCAGAAGAGAGGTACGAGTAAATTCGGGTCCATTTTAAGCTATGAACTATTGCCTTTGTCTTGCTAGTTTTTATTGGATTAGAGTCCGTCATTCATTACCTTTCATTCCATCTCGTTCTTTTTTTCTTTTTCCCCTCTCATATTAGACTTTTTTTTTTTTAAGGGTAAAACAGTTCAATGGATAAATGTAATCAGTCACAAGGTTGGAATAATACTTACACCAATACAAGACATAGTTCTACCACCTACATTGGTATACAAAATTTTCCAAAAAAAATTAAAGCACAGGAGCCTAAAAACTAACAAAAGAACTTCTCTTCAAAGAAAAATATAGGCAGTCACTTAACCTACACTGAGTACGCAATTGTGGCATACATGTTGAGCAACACTTCTAAGAAAACTCATAGAAGATCTTCAGCTAGGCTAGACTAGACCAAGATCAAACCCTAAGAAAGCATACTCTCCTCTCCCTTAGGGTTGGAGTTGTTTCTGTTAAATTAGATGGGTATGGTCTAGTCCAACAGAATCACAGGGTGTCTTGTCACTATTGCTCTCCGTCTCATTTATCTGTAAAATAAATAAAGGTCAGAGGGAAGACCGGGTGTGCCGCCTTCAATGCTCCGATGCCTAAGTCAGTATCATTATAAGATAAAGATAATGGCCGAAAGCGATAGTAAACAGTTATCTCTTTAAGGTGTTAGAGATGACCTATTTGTAAGGGATTTAGGGGGATGCAGTCCCCTTGTTTCCAGTGTGGGACGTTTAGGTTCCCAATATTGCCCTAAGGGATATCGCGACCCTTGTCTTCGGTATATCTTTGTCATCCTTTTATGGCTAGATGAGCCTTGTGCTTCCGTTATTTGTGCTTGGGAGGTATATATACCAACAGGAGTTCCAGTCTTACCTACAGGGTTGGAATTCTCATCGGAACCTTCCACAGTAGCAAAGAAGCACCATAGCACTAGACCCAACAACTACCAAGGGCCCAAATCTAAAGCCCAAGCCCTAATAGTAACCTGGGCCTGCAGACTAGCCCATAACATTGTGAGCCCAATCCCAATAGGCCTCCCTGCAAATTTGGGGAACCCGGCATGCTTGGGCCTCTTATAAATGATTGGTTACCCAATTACTCAAGGTACCCAAACTCGTGGCTCCCCAGAATCAGCGCGGACGTCCAAGACAGCGCCGCCACCCTTCTCAGCCAACATATATATGTGGCCATATTACCATATCCTCGGCCCACCCCAAATGTAGACCCCGTCATGCTCCAAGAATAATTGAAGTTAATTGGCATCCTTCTCGATCTCTGTAGGTGTATCAAGTTGAATACCGATAAGGCATGAAAAAGTAGTTCGCATAAAGCTGGTTATGGTGGGGTCTTTCAGAAGAAGTATGTTCTTTTTGTTCTAACTTGGACATTCCAACCCCCGTTGCCGCTGAAGTTATGGTCATGATCTAAGCTATTAAATTAGCTTGGGTAAGAGAGTTGAAGAATACTTGGTTGAAAATGGATTTGGAGCTAGTTCTTAATTTCATTCACTCTCCTACTTTAGTGCTTTGGCAACTAAGTGTAAAGTGCAGTAATTGTTTATACCGGATTTCTCATATATAGTTTCACACTTCTCATATTTTCCTTGAAGGCAACTGAGTAGCAGATGTACATTTTGGAAAATCAAGAGATAAATTCATCAAGTTTGACACGGTGGGACTTGCCACATGATTATGTTCTCTCTTTTTGTAATCATGATTGGTTGGGGCTTCCCAATTTATGTTTATGTTAGTTTTTGTACATACCTCCAACAATATGGAGTATTTGCTACATCACCAAGCATAATTAACACCCACTTTGGGACACCCACAAGACATGGCAAGGCCCAACCGAGACATGCATCGTGTAGCCCTATGTTCAAGCTACGCTACGGTATCCGGAAGCCGCAAATCCGCCACCGGGAAGCCACCTTCCCGCCCTTGCAAAGTTGCCTCCACAAACTAGGCATTTCTACACTAGAATAGTTTCTACACTAGAATAGGTGTTACTTGTCCCACATCGAAAACAATGTAAAGGAGATGGCTTCCTTCACCTATAAAAGGAATGCCTCCTCCCACAACTCAACAGATTCATTACATCTCTTGTAATCTTGTTAGGCCGCAAGGCTCGACACACTAGTACACATTCAAGTGGACGTAGTCTCCCGCTCATGCGGAGGCGAACCACTATACATCTCGTGTCAACTCTCTCTCTCTCTCTCTCTATCTCTCTCTTTGATGCTAACTAGAGTCCGCCCGGATTCTAACGTTAACATTTGGCGCCGTCTGTGGGAAGCCAACACAAAGGCTTCGTCACTTACCATTTGAGTTAAGTCATCTTAACATATTCTTAGCGGCAACTTGTGCCATCTACCAAGTCAATGCTTGGTCAACGCCGGTCAGGTCTGGTCAACGCTGATCATGAGCGGTCAACACAGAACAAAGCTAAGTCAACGCCCATGGGCCAGTCAACGCTGACAAACGGCAACTCCATCCCAAGTCAACGCTGGTCATCACAAAAGTCAACGCCAGCTCAAATGGGCACCGCTGACCAACGCAAAAAAAAAAAAAAAAAAAAAAAAAAAATTTTGTGCTAACTTACTCTGGACACCCAGAAAACTTCTCTGGGCACCCAAGCACAAGCTTCAATCATCAGCGCCTCAGCTGAGCTCCATCAACGAGCTCCGCTCCGCCGAACTGTACACCGCCGGACTATACACCGCTGACCCCAAGCTCCTCGGTCCGACTCTCCGCTGAGCACCAAGTCCTCAGCTAGCTACAACACCACTAGGAGACACCGGCGGCAAAACCTCCGCCAGCCGCAAAACCAACAGCCAAAACTGCTCCACTGTCGAGCACCTCTGCTCCATTCAGTTCCGAATCTCCGCCCAACTCCGAGGCTCAGCTCCGCTGGACAACGGCTCCGCCGGCCAAGAGCTCCGCCGTCCATGATTTGCTGATGTCCCAAAGCTCCACTCCGCTGGCCGGATAGCTTCACATCCGAGCAGCTTCACCCCGAGCTTTACCGCTGAACAACACCTCCGCTGACCAGAACCTCCGCCGAGCAACGTTTCCGCTGGCCAAAGCGCCGCATAGCAGCACCGCCAGGCCTCGCAAGGTCAGGGCAGCAAGAGCAGACCCACTGCTCCGCCGGCCATCTCCTACCAGAGAGGTTAGCGGCCATCAACCCAGCACCGCTGGCAGCGCCCAGCGATAACCCAGCGGTAATCCGGCAGCAGCACAGCAAAAAAAAAAAAAAAAAAAAAAAAACCCAGCGGTAATATCGCCGACACCGGCGACCTCTTCACAATTAACTCCTCTCTTCGCACCCAGAAAGCTTCTGTGCGCACCCATGACCATTCTTCGGTCATCATCAGCACCAGCGGTACATCTCCCGCTAGCTACGCCCAGCGGTGAGCAACAACCTCTGCTCCGCTCCGCCAACCGGCAGCCACCGCTAGGCAACCTCCATCCTCCTCCAACATCACCATTGCAGCTCCCCTCGGAAACCTGCAATACCCAAGCCTTGCGGCCTCACCGCACGACACTAGGCCCTCCTTATCTAAATTGCATCGGCAATCCCTGGGTACTTACTGAATATGCCGACGGATTTCCAGCCATCAGTTTTTCCGCCATATTCTGAAGCTTCTTAATCGAGGGCCAGCCCAAGGCAATCACTAAAAGATAAGCTCTTGCTTCTTATACAATTTTATATGGACACCACGTGCCTACTCAGTGCATGTCGTCAGTCATTAGGCACAACACATATATTTTCTTTTATTATTATCGAGATCCACCGTCAATTGCTGTAGCCTCATGTGGTTTACCTAGGCTATACGCACAAAGTTGTCAGCATGCCATTACCTCTACAACTTAATTAATTGATTTCATAACTAGTAACCACACATATATAGCTGATGCATATATTTATATCCAGTGGCTATCCAATTAATGCCATATGACAGACACGTTTCCATTATATGCATCTTATCATCTATGCCCAGGGCATGTATAATTGCCATGTTTCACTTGCCATTATACACAATGAGTTCGGTATTCTCCTATGTTGATTTGTAAACAATCATTGGCTGCAATTAGCATCAGCACCACATAATCATATATGGAATGCAGGCCTTTACACCCAAACATGCTTACAAAGCCTACATGTGTACATGTCAATTAATTACATATTTGCAATTCAAAATTACAGGCACATGGTCAACTTGCTTCTCTTTTCATATATTGCTACATATGCACATGATTATACGGCTAGTGACAACATGTTATATAGTGTGATACATTATAACTTCTAAAGCATGCCACTTAAACGTCCACAGTATTAGGGCATTACCATTGCCCCCGGTCAATGCACATATCAAACATTTAATAGTTTTACAAACTTACATGCTAATTGTTTGCTTTGTTTTGAGGTTCGATTATTTCTCCCGGCAACCTCATCCCCAAAATGGAACCAATACCTCGATGGGCAATTGATGCATTCCAAATAAAGTCTCACGATCGGATACCTCAATCCTTTACAACCTATTAAAACCTCGTTCGATCGGCTCCAGATAAGTCACTATATCTTATCTTTTACGCTCTTGCAATTAGAGCCGTTAAATGCTTTCACTACTTTTAAGCATGCTTATAGAATATCATACTTGATATATTTTTACATGCTTCCATAAACTTTTAAGCATGCCTACAACATTTCGTAGATTTGGCAACACTTTCTAGATCTCACATACTAGATATGCCATGTTTCACATACCGATCTCAATGATCCTTTAGCATATCTACAAAAATGCAAAAATGATATTAGCATCCACATTACAAGTACATGCTATACACATATGCCATGCTTCTATTTTAATTGCAAAATTAAATAAGTATGGGACACTCAAACAAAATTTTATTACTTGCTCTATGTGTTTATCATTTTTTTTAACCAACCGCCAAGCGGTAAGGCTACGCCTCATAATGACAATGACCGCTACGCGGCATTGCAGTCAAGCTTTTCTCCTTCGAGAAAACAGCAAGGGACTAGTTAACACGGCCCACGGCAGCCATTGATCCGGCAGTTAACCCCGACGCTTGGGTACCAAAGATTGGGCTCGCTACCCAACACCCTCTGCTCCGTGCAGCTCCCCTCATCAAACAATTTTCCGACCATCCGGAGGTCTATAGCCAGGAGTGGGGGACTCCTCGCAGGGCCTGGCAATGGCCCACCCGAAAGGGCAAAAGCGTTCGCTCCAACCAATTCTAGATGGACGATGCACTCGCACTAATTATGCTTGATATACGGCACAAAGCTACGCTTTGGTATTAACCCGCAAGAACACCCTCCTTGACTGGGGACTTCGGGGACTTATACATACAGCCCAGCATAATTAGCACGGCCACGCTCATGCCTCAGGGCGTCACCATCGAGCTACCCGTTAAAGCCTCATGGCAACACAGAGCTCCGGGCTCGTGCCTCAGCGGCACCGCCAGGCTTTCGCGCTCGTGCCTCAGCGGCACCGCCGATCTTTTCCCGCTCGTGCCTCAGCGGCACCGCCAGGCTTTCGCGTTCGTGCCTCAGCGGCACCACCGCGCTTTTCGCGCTCGTGCCTCAGCGGAACCGCCAGGCTTTCGCGCTCGTGCCTCAACGGCACCGCTGATCTTTTCCCGCTCGTTCCTCAGCGGCACCGCCAGGCTTTCGCGTTCGTGCCTCAGCGGCACCACCGCGCTTTTCGCGCTCGTGCCTCAGCGGAACCGCCAGGCTTTCGCGTTCGTGCCTCAGCGGCACCACCGCGCTTTTCGCGCTCGTGCCTCAGCGGAACCGCCAGGCTTTCGCGCTCGTGCCTCAGCGGCACCGCAGATCTTTTCCCGCTCGTGCCTCAGCGGCACCGCCAGGCTTTCGCGTTCGTGCCTCAGCGGCACCACCGCGCTTTTCGCGCTCGTGCCTCAGCGGAACCGCCAGGCTTTTGCGCTCGTGCCTCAGCGGCACCGCCGATCTTTTCCCGCTCGTGCCTCAGCGGCACCGCCAGGCTTTCGCGCTCGTGCCTCAGCGGCACCACCGCGCTTTTCGCGCTCGTGCCTCAGCGGCACTGCCAAGCTCCGCGCTCATGCCTTCGCGGCACCCTTGAGCTTCCGCTCAAGCCTTCCCGGCACCACGAGCTTCCGCTCACGAGCTTACCGCTCATGCCTTCCCGGCAGCCCTTGAGCTCCCCGCTCATGCCTTCCCGGCAACCCTTGAGCTCCCCGCTCATGCCTTCCCGGCACCCCGAGCTTCCGCTCATGCCTTCCCGGCAACCCTTGAGCTCCCCGCTCATGCCTTCCTGGCAGCCCTTGAGCTCCCCGCTCATGCCTTCCCGTCACCATCGAGCTACCCGTTAAAGCCTCATGGCAACACAGAGCTCCGGGCTCGTGCCTCAGCGGCACCGCCAGGCTTTCGCGCTCGTGCCTCAGCGGCACCACCGCGCTTTTCGCGCTCGTGCCTCAGCGGCACCGCCAAGCTCCGCGCTCATGCCTTCGCGGCACCCTTGAGCTTCCGCTCATGCCTTCCCGGCACCACGAGCTTCCGCTCACGAGCTTACCGCTCATGCCTTCCCGGCAGCCCTTGAGCTCCCCGCTCATGCCTTCCCGGCAACCCACGAGCTTCCCGCTCATGCCTTCGCGGCACCCTTGAGCTTCCGCTCATGCCTTCCCGGCACCACGAGCTTCCGCTCACGAGCTTACCGCTCATGCCTTCGCGGCACCCTTGAGCTTCCGCTCATGCCTTCCCGGCACCACGAGCTTCCGCTCACGAGCTTCCCGCTCATGCCTTCCCGGCACCCCGAGCTTCCGCTCATGCCTTCCCGGCAACCCTTGAGCTCCCCGCTCATGCCTTCCCGGCACCCCGAGCTTCCGCTCATGCCTTCCCGGCAACCCTTGAGCTCCCCGCTCATGCCTTCCCGGCAGCCCTTGAGCTCCCCGCTCATGCCTTCCCGGCAACCCACGAGCTTCCCGCTCATGCCTTCCCGGCAACCCTTGAGCTCCCCGCTCATGCCTTCCCGGCAACCCACGAGCTTCCCGCTCATGCCTTCCCGGCACCCCGAGCTTCCGCTCATGCCTTCCCGGCAACCCACGAGCTTCCCGCTCATGCCTTCCCGGCAACCCTTGAGCTCCCCGCTCATGCCTTCCCGGCAACCCACGAGCTTCCCGCTCCTGCCTTCCCGGCACCACGAGCTTACCGCTCACGAGTTTACCGCTCATGCCTTCGCGGCACCCTTGAGCTTCCGCTCATGCCTTCCCGGCAACTCACGAGCTTTCCGCTCATGCCTTCCCGGCAATCCTCGAGCTTTACGCTCATGTCTACTCGACACACCACACGTTAATGGAACATTGAATTTTTCTACCATTTGTCGTTTACCGACCGCCACAAATCAAATTCTTTTCGCGTTCCATTAATACGAGCGAAAACCAAACAGACACAACCGTACGCGCGGTCATCGTTCATGAGTCACAAGCGCTTACCTTCGCACCGCTCATGCAACTTACATTTATCATATGCAATCCATACGCTCACACGACCATACGCGTTCTCGAGTTTCTACGCCATAATCGATCGTACTCGGCACCATTCGCATATATGCATCAACATGTATCACGCACCTCATACGTTTATATATGCCAACGCATATCGGTGCAACTCACATTTGTTGCCCAATGCAACGAGCATTCTACGTATGCCTGTTTTTTGTCTTTGTTGTGCAGGTTACCGGGTCCCTTCTTGCTTACGGAGTTCGGGGACTTGTAGGGGCTCCGTACCGCCCGGTTACTTATGCTTGATGACATCGTGTGTATAACTCCCCAACCAAGAAGCTCCTCTTACTTGGGGACTTCGGGGACTTGTACATACCTCCAACAATATGGAGTATTTGCTACATCACCAAGCATAATTAACACCCACTTTGGGACACCCACAAGACATGGCAAGGCCCAACCGAGACATGCATCGTGTAGCCCTATGTTCAAGCTACGCTACGGTATCCGGAAGCCGCAAATCCGCCACCGGGAAGCCACCTTCCCGCCCTTGCAAAGTTGCCTCCACAAACTAGGCATTTCTACACTAGAATAGTTTCTACACTAGAATAGGTGTTACTTGTCCCACATCGAAAACAATGTAAAGGAGATGGCTTCCTTCACCTATAAAAGGAATGCCTCCTCCCACAACTCAATAGATTCATTACATCTCTTGTAATCTTGTTAGGCCGCAAGGCTCGACACACTAGTACACATTCAAGTGGACGTAGTCTCCCGCTCATGCGGAGGCGAACCACTATACATCTCGTGTCAACTCTCTCTCTCTCTCTCTATCTCTCTCTTTGATGCTAACTAGAGTCCGCCCGGATTCTAACGTTAACAGTTTTCTTTGCTAGTTACGATTTGTAGGTTTTATTGTTTGTTACTATGAAATAAGGTCTATGTGCTTCCTGCTTTGGTGTACTTTTTTTTTTCTCAATAAATTTATTTCACACTGTTGGGGTTTAAGTCAAAAAAAAAAAAAAAAAAAAAAAAAACAACAACAACAACATAAAAAGATATATAACCCTGTTAAGGACCAAATACCCCTCTATCTAGAGTATTTTTGGGGTGGGCCGAAAAGCCCGAAAGCCTGAAAAAGGGGCCTGGATTGGCCAGTTTGGGCCTGGTTGGTTCCGATTTAAAAAAAAAAAATATCAGGTTTTTACGGGCCCGGGCCGTTGTCTATAAATTTCAGGCTGGTCTTGGGCCTTGAATTCATTTTAGGTCCCGTTAGGTTTTTATGGTATGATTCCTTTCTGGCATTCTTAGTTTCTTTCCTCATCTGTTATGTGTCTTCGTAAGCTTCAAATATGTCACAAAACCAAAAACCCTAATTTCTTCTTCGATTCTCTTAGTTCTTCTTATATTGTCTATACACAATCAATTAATATCTCAACTAAGAGATTTAATCAACTGAGAGTTTGAGAGATTTGATCAGACTCTCAGACTGAGAGATTAATCGACCAAAGTCATCGGGATTGACCAACGAGCAGATATGGGACATCTTCCAAAGTTGTCGAGCCGGGATTCACCGATCACGCTTGCTGTATCTTCGATCTTTGAGATGCGATTGTGTTCGTTTGTGATTTGCTACTTTGCATTGTGTTGTGTTTCTGGGGCTAAATGGAGCTGTAAATGCATTTTTGGGATTGTTGTGATGATGGCTAGGTTGTTGTTCTGGCCAAGGTTTTGAATTTCTTTAAAACTACCGAAATTTCCGTAATTTGGATGTACCGAAATGAAATTCATATGCTATATCATTTCCGTCAGGAGTTTCCCGAAATTTTTCAAAATTTTCCGTATATTTCCGTGAAATTCTTAATTTTTGAAATATTTACACGCACAAAATATATTTAAAAATTCACACCGAAATTTCTCTAAAATTACTGTGAAATTTATATGTCACTGACAATGAATTTTTTACTCATACTTTTATAGAGAAAATATGATTTTTTTTTTCAATCAAGTGGAATACAACAAAAAAATCTTTTTGCTTTTATCTGTTACCACATATAATACCCATGTGAAATCATTTTCAAAATTCATATACTTGTGAGCAGTATTGTATGATACTAAATAGAAGTAGTTCAACCACGTGGATCGAACCACATCGTAGTAACTCTTATTATTAATACTTTATATTGCTTTTGTTCACTACACCAATAACTTAAACACACAACACTTTTTGCACAATGAAAAAAAAAAATTGTTGTGTGATGAAGAAAAGTGAATCACACAAAACACCTTTACAAAACTTGCGTTGTATAAGGTGGTAAAAATTCTGAACTTTTTAGCTAGTAGATCATTGCACAACAGTTATAAGAATAGTTCGTTGTGTGAATGAAAAAAAAAAAATAGCGGCAGATTTCCCTCTTAGCCTAACTCAAATTTGGCTCTAAATTGGTGCTCCAAAAGACAACAGAATAGTTATAGCTGTTGTATGAGTGTAACTTGCAAAATATCATACAACAGTTTTTTACTTTATGTTGTCCAAGTAATGAAGATATATACTGGTAAGATTTCAATGCATCCAAAATGTCATTCATTCCCCCAAAATGAACAAACTTTGATCAAAATGTAGGTTACATATATGTACTCCTACAACGTAATTTCTTATTTGTGTTGTCTAAATGAGCGATACCTATCCCTAGCACCAAAATTGGTACTATGATTGCACATAGGCGGGAACTATCCCTCCTTGCTCCCTCAACTCAAATTTAAACTATGTATAATCAAACAACATAACTCCATATATGTGTTGTCTGATTCATGAATACAAAACAAAAAAAAAAAAAACCCCCGCGCCTTGATAGCTATTATCTCCCACTTGCACAAAATAACACTTCAACAAAATAACAAATGACCTTTGCTACGAGCATCTCTCCTCAAAACATCATCTCCTCTCGCATTTTACTGTCCCTTTTCCTAGATCGCTCCTCTCCCTATTGTCTCCGCAATCCCTTCCTCCATCTACATCATGATCTTCGCCTACACACATCACTGCTGGATTAGGGTTCTATTATCTCGACTCAGCCATCACTCAATTCCATTTGTGAAGAAATAGGGTTCTGCGTATTAGGAACTGGAAAGAAGGAGGAGGTTCTTCAATCCACTGAAGATTAGTGTTCTTCGATCTCTAGGTTTACAAGCGTCAATTTGGGGATTTGTGGGCTACTCGATTTGGGGGTTTCACAGCTACTCGATTTGGGGTTTTTACGGCTCTTCGTCCTCTCTTCGATTTGGGATTTCTAGGCTTGTGTTGGTCTTCGAATGAGAAAGGTAATGGAATTTGAGTCGTTGGGTTTTTGGTGTTAGGTCACTTCATTACCTATAGTCACTACAAAAAAGAATTCGTTTGGCTTCAGCAGTTAGTGTCGGCCTAAGAATGCTATCGCCATTGATCTGAAATTTGCTACGGCAAATGCACCGTCGCGAAGAGAAAAAATATTTACAACCGCATGAGTTCGCCGTCGCAGAAGTATGCCTCAGTGGCTACGGCATATACTTTCCGTTGCCAGAATTCTCTTCTTTTAGCTACCATAAATCGGTGTTGTCGTACATTTTTATTCTATATATTTTCTTTCCGTCGAATTAGATGTCCTTTTAGGTTTTTTGGGTTTAGAAACATTGGGTTCCCGCTTTGGAGTTTGGACTGTTCGCTTCGCCGGAGCATCACGGCCAGTCTAACTGAAACTGGTGCAAGCCATGGCGGATCTCTACCATAGATACGCTGCTCCGCCGGAACGAGGTTTTTCACTTTGCCCTATCCCTAATTTCACCACCACCAATTTTCACTTTTCCGAACAAAATCACGGTCGATTTCCATATCTCACACTCTCAGAATTACTCCATGAAATCGTTTCTGTATAATGCACAGGGTTTTTATGAACGATTTGTGACTATAATTTGATCTATAGTGTATATATTTTGCTAGGTAGTGTAGCAAAGTCCAATTTTCCTGGTTACTTATCATCCGAAGCACCATCGTTACTATCGAATCACACTTTTGCTCCTACTGATTTGAGAAGCTATTCTTCGGATTTTCTGCTTAGAGATGTAAGAAGTTTAACTGCTACTTATGGATTGATATAAGTCTATGATTATGGATGTGTATAATGTGTGCATGTGTGAAGAATTGTGTTATTTGACTACTGCAGAAATCGTTGGGGTCTGTGCCGTATGGTGTGTCTATTTCCCAGGCCGTATCCTTTTGCTTTTCGTGTGTCTATTTTTGCATGCCTGTGAATGTTTCAGGTATGCAACATTTCCAGGATAACTGTTTTTTACTTTGCGGTGGCAATGACTGCCCGAAACCTGCTATTTCATTCCTTTGTCCCAATCATTTCAAACCTTAACTTATTATGAAGATCTATTTCGTCCATTCATTGGCTTTAAAGAAATCAAAGTAGTTCACAAGGTGCTTAGACGCGTAAGTGCACTCATTTGCCTAGTTCTATCAAGTAATTTTGATAGACATCATAAAGGTTTAACACTGAGAGTCCACCGATCACTTATAGAGGAAAGCAACTGCACTTCTCATTGCCTTTTAGTGATGCAGAGTTGAGATAAGGCTATCGTTTTGTCCGTGTCAACTAGCAAAAACTTTTTGCTTGGGGAAAATGGTTTTTTGTTGCCATTTGTGTCTTGCTTCTGCATTGCTTCTTATCATAGTTTCCCTGTGTTTGGGTAGCAGAGTGGAGATAAGGCAATGGTTTTATGCTTTGCGGAGTTTGTGGATCCAAAGTGTGCTTTGACAGCTATGGAAGCTCTACAAGGTATCATATATGCAATATCCATGATCTCTCTACTTAGACTAAAAAAATTTGCATTTGATTACATTACTAAGCATAAGTATGCTGTTCAGTATTTTATTTTCCATTCCAGTCTGAAGTATCTTCAGAAAAATATCTCATATTTAAATCATCGATTGGGGGTGACTGTGAGGCCTTTGGGTTATGCTTTGTTGAATGTTGACTAATATTCAATTGGGTAATGGTAGTGGGTATAAGCACCGAAGCCTCTATATGTTCAAATTTTAATGTTGCCATGTTCTGCATCAGTAGATTAATACATAGTTCTTACATACATTACTATGAAACAGGTGATTCTATTATTTCTCCAGGAGCAAAGCAAGATTTAATCCCCCTTGCTGTACCACTTTCAAGAAATATCTCATGTATGGAAAAGGATCACCTTTATCTAGTTGATTATTAGCCCAAGAGTTGGCTTGTTGTTAAAGCTGTTCTAATTTTGAGCTATTCTTTGTGAACAGGTGCTGTAACTGCATTGCTCCGGTGGCCTACAGCTCTGCAAGGGTGAGTATCAGAAAATTGGACTAGATGAGTAAAGTATTCAAAGCAATGTGCAATCCTTGTGCTAATGTTTCAATTTGGTATATTTCCAGATGTCTGGAAATAATTGGAAAAGACTTGATAATGTTTTAGGGTGTGAAAATTACTCTATCTAGATAATGTTAATGCCTGTGTATGTGACTATGTGTCAAGACCTGATTTTTTGTTGTTGTGCAGAACATTGATAAATCCCTCTGGTGAAATGTCCTGTGCTGGTAAATACATTCTAAGTACTCGATCTGTTATTCTACATTTTGTTCTATTCTTTTTTTCTCTACCTGTGACATAATCTTTAACCTACAGTACAGGGAACATGTTATTCTTCTAATACAGAGAAACTTATTGTTGATTTGCAGGGTTAAGTGAACAAAACTGAATTTGATGCAAGGGGGAAGTTTCAGCAGTACATAAGGTAGAAAGACAGCAATCTATCCATTTCTTTACAACAGTTTCTTCCTTTCTCTTCTTTCACCTGTTTATCAGGTATCATGTTTCTGATTGTTCTTCATGGCTTCATGACTAAAGAACATGTACTTGAGAACTATTGATGTCCTGGCATCAAGGCTTTACTTCTATTACTCCCTTAGCTATGAATATACTTGTGATCTCGCAGAAATTAGAGGGTGAGTTGTATCTTATGATTCTTTTTTATGTACAAATGTCTCGATGTTAAGAACAATGTCTAATTCAATAATTCAACCATGTTTTTTTTAGGGTTTAATCTTGTAAGAGGGTGATCCCAGGGGCCTGGTCATTTCTGTTTTCTGCATGATTTTAGGAATTGTTAATTTGCTGAGCATTTTTCTTCTAGTATTACCGATATTGGCTTATCGTCTCTAGGTTCAAGTATCTACAAGCATTTGATATGAGTGGCTAAGCCTGTTTTGATATTCTAACTCTTCCCGCGTTTGACACCCAAGCTGAACCAGTGGGGCATTTCATGATTTTCGAAAAACCTATACTTCTTGTTTTACTCTCAGTTTTTGATATCATAAAGGAGACTCTTCAATGATCATTTTGAACATGGTTTCGTGAAAAAAGGAGTTAAAATGAGATACTTGTGCTATTTTGAAGTTACTGCACTGTTTCAGGTTTTCTGCAGAATTCAGCATTTCAGTCACTTTGGATTCTTGTTTGACCATCCAATTGAACTGCGAATAGCATGAAACTATGTCAAATAGTAGCTTTGCATGTCTACTTGAAATCTGGAAAGTTGTGCTTAAAATCACTGAAAGAATAGTTGTTGGTGAATTTTTCTTTCTTGTTACCAGTTTTCTGAAACTGTCTCAAGCTTGCAGCTTATTGTTACTCTTAGAATGCTTATGAGTATGTTTGTAGGATTTTGGGTATTTCCGGCAATTTTGATGGTTTTAGTTCGTATTTTTTCGACTTGGAAATCAAACCCTTTTGATTATTTTCTGTATAACTGTTTTAGATTTGAAAGGGGTTTTCTTGGTCTTCATAGATGCATATAAACACGGTGCATTTTTAGCTGTTCTGGTGCTATACTTGGGGAGTTCAGTTTGTTTTCCAAATTATCCTTTGTACTATAAATGAAATTTTAATCATTCATGCTCTTTTTTTCTTAATGAAATTACCTTCTACGAATGTTTACCTTTTAATATCTTTTGGTGCATTTTTAGGCTATGGATTCATTTGAGCCCTATGGAAATGGAACAAATGGATCAAATGGAGAGAATGGCGCAAATGTAGAAAATGACGCAAATGGAGAAAACAGGGCAGATGGAAACGGGGCAGAGCATGCATTGCCACCCCCACCCCCTGTTATCCCACCGGATGTTGTTCCATATATTACACCTGAACCTTTAAAGAGAAGATTGTGCACCTACCAATTGCTAGGCGAGGCCTTGGAACAAAAGGGCAAAAGATTCCTCTGCTGACTAATAGATTTAAATCTCTTACTATTTGAACATATATAGGCAACAGCTATAAATCTTGTGGGGTGAGGATGCATTCAAAGATGGGCATACAATCAGCTTTTACATGGAGCCTAAAGTGTTTAGATTACTCATTTGATGGTTTACAATGTTTGTATTTGATGAACTACTGTTTATTTCGTAAATGGACTAAATGAATGCACAATCTAATTCCAGAATGGGATGTTCAAATGATCACACAACAGATTAGATATAATGATCACTGTCTGTTGTCTGAATGGCCAAAAATGGGACAGATCAATCATATCACACATCGGTTTTTAACAAATCAGTGTCTTCTAATTTATACTCAGACAACAGAATTAATTGAACTCTGTTGTCCTAAAAGTTAATCACACAACATAATTAATTGAACTCTGTTGTCCTAAAGTTAATCACACAACATATATAGTCCAAGAACTGAAGTTTGAAGATCAATCAGACAATAGACAAAATAAAAATATGTTGTCTGACACGCTTAACATTCAACAGCTTAAAACTGGCACTATTGTCTGAAGACAACGCCTCAACTGCTGCGCTTGGCATCTGCCGAGCTATCACACAACAGTTATAATACATACATGTTGTCTGTGTGTTTCTCACACAACTGTGTCCCACCGTTGTCTGAATTTTCAACAGACAACGGTTCACTCTACAACGGTGGGTCTCCAAATCCCACAACGGTTTTCTGCCATTGTCTGATAAGGTTTTTGGTGTAGTGGTTGTACTTGTTCTTTTTCATTCACGGAATTTTGGTGTTATGTCTCCCCCGGGTTGTATTTTTGTAATTATTAGTGAAAAAGGCATGATGGCCAAGCCTCCCACTGGGTTCCATCCATAAAAAAAAAAAAGTAAATCACATTCACATTATCAATATACAACACATTTATAATTACATATAGATAAAAATACTAGTTTAGCAACCTACTACAGTACAAGTTAATTACTCGTCCATATTAAATATCATAATTTTAGAGAGGTTACATTGTAAATAGGTTTACTATAGGTTAGTTTAGTCTATGTAAAAGTTTCATTCAAAAATATTATTTTCTAAATGCAATTTGTGTGATTTCTTTATTTTTAACTAAAATTTCTACTGAAATCAAAACTTTCTCCGAAATTTCCTTAAATTTGAAGTACCGAAATCGAAATTTGAATCCTTGGTTCTGGCCCAGGTTGTCTTCCATAAACTTAGATTAGAAGCTTTGATGGGGGTAGTTAGGTGGGTTTGGAGAATGGAGCACGGCGGGAAGAGCGATCTCTTTTTTTTTTTTTTTTTTCAAGCCTTTTGGGCTCAAAAGTCTGGAAAATTGGCCCGGAATAAAAACGTCCTGGCCATTTTTTGAGCCCGGCCACAAAATTTCAGTCCAAGTCCGGGCTCTCCAAATTTTACATCGAGCCTGGCCTGTACCTAGCCTTATGCAAAGTTGGGAGAATGATATTATAGAATTGAACCAAATGAGTTGGATTAAAAACAACATTTACAAAGAAACTGAATTTGAAAAATGTAACTCACGTTTTACACAACCTAACAAAGTGGTAACTGACCTAAAAAACAATCAATTAGAAGCTCACATTATAAGCGAATTGCAAAAGGTTCTCTCCAAAACCCTAGGTCAGCGGCGGGTTTCCAAGCGACAGATCTCCCTCGTCCGGTGGCGGCCCGGGCATAGGCTCGCCTACGCTGCTAGGCCTGCTGCCGGACGGGGATTGATGCTAGCATTCCGGGGATCTGGAGGGGTGGTGCTCGGAGTTTCTTGCAGGCGGGGTTTGGCTTCAGACAAAGGAATAGGTGAAACAAGCAAACACTCCCTGATTAATAGGGATTGTTGTTAATATCCTAACAACTTAACAGACCCTTGCTGTCAAAACAGAAAAACTCACCACCAAAATACTTGAAATATCCATGAAAGCTAGATACTAGAGCTTTCATGTTAAGGATATATGAGTCCGGTAAAGAAAAGAGTACCGGTTAAGAAATAAAGAACATAAAAGAAAGACAGACAAGAGATCGAATGATCCATTATTAACTTTTCTGAGAAAAACATCAAAGCTTCAAATATTCTAGTCCAGAAACCTCATTGATATGCCTTTCCATGTAGTATTCCGCAATATAATCTTTCGCAGTGGTCTCCCGGTAGATTGGGGGATTTTTTTCTGATGTCAATTCCTTAATTGGTCCATACAATCTCCTCGAAGGAGATTCAAATGCAAGATGCATGAAAAAACATGGCACAGAAATTCTTGGACCTTCGGTTTTGGTAATAACTTTATGGTTGTTGCTTTTTGAACTTGTCGTTTGTAATTACCTGCAGAAAGGCACACCTTATTAGAAACAAAGTAAAAGCTCTGTGCACTATCTTTATAATTGTTGGTTTGAAACTTGACTGTATTTGGCTGAAATTTTGCAGAGGTGATCTATACATTAGGACCTAAAAACTGAACGGTTAAGATGTGAAAATTTGATCGAAAAGTGGGTAAAAACCGGAAATCCGTACATAAGAAAAACTAAGGACGTCCTTAGTGTAGCCGGACTGTATATATATATATATAGGGCTTCCACTAAGGGATCCCTTTTTTTGGTCTTTTATAGGGATAGGTATTAGACCAACTTTTAGATCATATTTTCATATCTTAATCGTTCAGTTTTTAGGTCCTAATGTATAGATCACTTCTCCAAATTTTCAGTCAAATTGGTGATCGTTAAGGCATCCAAAACTGCAATTTACACGAACGGACCGAATCTGTCGAACCGGAACCATTCGTGTTTATAATGGTAAATTGCAGTTTTAGATGCATTAACGATCATCAAATTGGCTGAAAATTTGCAGAAGTGATCTATACATTAGGACCTAAAAACTGAACGGTTAAGATGTGAAAATATGATCGAAAAGTTGGTATAATGTCTATCCCTATAAAAGACCAAAAAAATGGATCCCTCACTAGAAAGGCCCTGTATATATATATATATATATATATATATATATATATATATATATATATATATATATATATATATATATATATTCAAAGAGATCACCAACATTGACGATCAGAGCTCCTGGGACGGGAGGAACATCAATCCACTGGTTTTGATGCAAAATCTGTAGCCCACCAATATGGTCTTGAAGTAGGATGGTGAGAAAATTAGGATCTGTGTGCTTGCCAGTTCCAATAGTCAGTTTAGGCTCAGGGCATGGCGGATAGTAGTGACTGAGAATTGAATGCCCCTAGGCACAATCCAACCGTAGGAGGTGGTCAGATTTGAGACCAAGAGACTCCGATAATAATTCGAACATAGTAACAGCCAACTGATGAGCTTTGTGAGAGTACTCCATTATTGTATCTCTATAAATTAGATAAACATGCAGGCACTTGTCTTTCTAATCCCTCATTGTACAGACGTGTTGTTGGAGCACTCCAATACCTCACACTTACTAGACCTGACATTTCGTACTCTGTCAATCAATCGTGTAAGTTTATGCAAGCACCAACTACAACTCACTGGACGGCCGTGAAATGGATTCTTCGCTATCTTAAAGCCATTATCACTCATGGGTTACTTTATAAATCAGGTTCTCTTCAACTTCAAGCTTACTCAGATGCCGACTATGCTGGAGATCCTGATAATCGTCATTCGTCTGGTGGGTATTGTGTTTACCTGGGTCCTAATCTGATCTCCTGGAGTTCTGAGACTCACAAAACAGTTTCCCGTTCTAGTGCAAAAGCTGAGTATAGGCAACTTGCTTATACTGCAGCAGAGATCTCATGGCTCCGTTCTATTTTTTGTGATCTTGGTTTATTCCTTCACTGTCCTCATATTTTGTGTGATAATATCTCTGCCATTGCAATTTCCTTTAATCCAGTATTTCATGGACACACTAAACATGTTGAAGTCGACTATCACTATGTGCGGGACAAAGTTGTCAACCGAGAGCTTCAAGTTCCCTTTGTTTCTACAACCGATCAGCTAGCTGATATATTCACCAAGGGACTAGCTACTCCACTGTTTCACTTTCTAGTTTTCAAGCTGCTAGTGCTTTCTCGCCTTCCAGCTTGCGGGGGCATGATAAATCTAAAGTATGTTTGCACTCTTCACGTATGCATGCATGCAAGGCAACTCTATCTCTCAAGTCTCCTAACCTTATCTCAATTCAAAGAAAATGAGAAAACTAACCGTTAGATGTGATCATTACAATAAATTATGAGTGTGGTAAAAAATTTAGCCAATTTAACCATATTTTTTAATCCGATCGAATTGGCCAACCGTCGTCACTTCTATGTCTTCTTGGTTGACCGATGGTGTGACAATCGCAAAACGTGCATATATTTTTTTTACATTACATCTATAAATATTTCATTGAAGGATATGCGTGGACATAAGATAAAAATTTCAATTTTAATTATAAAGACGTTGACCTATACCAATTTGCCTCCTAAAGTTGTATGACTTATATATTGCATTTAAATTATTGAGGTTCACTCTAAAGCAACCATGAAGTGGAAAATGAATTTAGAGAAATCAACCACTCGATAGAGAGATTGTAATGTTTTATGGTGGTTGTAAAAAATTCAGCCAATTTGGTTCTCGTTTCGAATTCGATCAACTAGGTCAAACTTAGTTACTCTTATAAACCTATATTTATATATCATACACTCCAAAGAGCATCCCCTATCAATTCAAAGAAAATGGAAAAACTGACCGTTGGATGAGATTATTACAATAAATTATGAGTGTGGTAAAAAATTTAGCCAATTTCACCATATTTTCGAATCCTATCGAATTGGTCAACCGTTGTCACTTGTATGTTTTCTTGGTTGATCGATGGCTTGATGATCGCAAAACGTGCTTATTTTTTCACATCACATCTGTAAATATCCCATCGATGGATGTGTGTGTACATAAGATAAAAATTTCAATTTTAATTACAAAGACGTTGGCCTATATCAATTTTCCTTCTAAAGTTGTATGACTTATACATTGCATTTAAATTGTTGAGGTTCATTCTAAAGCAACCATGAAGTGGAAAATAAATTTAGAGAAACCAACCACTCGATGGAGAGATTGTAATGTTTTATGGTGGTTGTAAAAAATCCAGCCAATTTGGTTCTTGTTTCGAATTCGATCAGCTAGGTCAAACTTAGTTACTCTTATAATCCTATATTTATATATCATACACTCCAAAGAGCAACCCCTATCAATTCAAAGAAAATGGAAAAACCGACTATTGGATGAGATTATTACAATAAATTATGAGTGGTAAAAAATTTAGCCAATTTCACCATATTTTCGAATCCGATCGAATTGGTCAACTGTTGTCATGATATGTAGAATATATATGCACATATTCTATATAGAAGTATGAGAACTTCCACACACATATATAAACACACACACACACACACACATATATATATATATATATAAACACATATTCTATATAGAAGTATGAGAACTTCCACACTCTAGCTAACACACACACACACACACACACATATATAAACACATACACACATATTCTTATATATATATATATATATATATATATATATATATATATATATATATAATAGTTTACGGGCTTTTACGGGCCGGGCAGGGTTTTTGTTGGATTTTTGACCGGCCGACCCTCTACCCACCGAGGCGGACTTTTGCGGGCTTTTTGACGGGCCGGGCTGGGCCTGGCTTTTGGTCCTGCGGGCCGGCGGGTCTCCATCGACCCACTTGATCCACGGGCTTTTTGATGAGGCCTACTGGGAAGTAATGGCCAAGAAAGAATAGACCGTCTGCGCGGCTCAACTCCTCGAGGTGGTTGGGGTTGAGCCCAAGTGCTTCAGACAATAATTTAAATAAAGTGGCTCCTAAAGCCTTCACTTTTTCGGAGTAATCAGTCATTATATCCCTGCAAAAGTGATCAATATTCAAGGATTCCAAAGATAGCTAGTGATAAATGATGTTATCTGATTTATTGACGCACTAATCAACCAGTGGATCATGATTGTAATGGAAATGATGAAATCCTTTTACAATTGATATGTATGGATAGTATATTAAATTAACTTTGACAAAGACTAACCACCACAGGTGTTCGAGTTGGTAAGAGCCTCTAGGTTTGAAACCCCCACACTCGGGTTCGAATCCCGCCAACGCTGATTGGAGTTAAATCTCAATCTATTCTTGGTGGCCAGGGGAGAGGAAGCGTTCTGACATGATCTCCAGCACGGATTAGTCTATGGGTCTAGGAAGCCTTTGCCTAGTATGGAACCTCCATGTCTAGAGTTCGAATCTCAACTCTCACTAGTTTGTGGTCAGCAGGTTTAAGGGGTATTCGGGTTCGTGCGCCTGCGACAGGAGATTAGTCTGGTTTTGCTAGGATACTCTCGTGGACCTCAGTCCGAATACTGACTGAGTGAGTGTGTTATTAACTCGCTATCCGATAAAGGCAAAAAAAAAAAAAAAAGACTTTGTAAATCACATTTAGTGGTGGACCAGTGATTTGCATTGTCATTGGGGGTTGGCTATAGTTGCAATGAATGGGAGAAAATAGGATCTTGACATTTTTGAATCAAGTAATAATTTTCTTATAAAAGATAATAAATAATAAAAAAAATTTGGCGTGTTAAATTAGGAAGGTATACCGTATATTATGTGGAAAAAGCATCTGTGCGACGCATAATGCATCCACGAAGAGTCGTTGGACCTAATCAAGTGTTAGGTGGGGGTATTAATCAATGGTCAGATTGCATGCATGCTGCATTGGAAGCACGTTGATTTTTTCATATTTAATACTTTTAAGAAAAGATTCCTTATATATCTATTTGGGATTAAATACTTGTTACTCCTCAAACTTTTCCCTGAAAAACAGTTTAGTCCCTCGCCTTTGAAATTAAACTGGATAGTCCTTATTCTCTCTAATTCTCGCACAACAAGTCCACGACAGGCCCAAAATGACTATTATACCCTCACTTCCTCTTTTTATTATTTTTCTCTATTTTTTTTTTATTTTTCTCTCCTTTTTTTCCTTTTTTATTTTCATTTTCTCTGGCTCTCTCTCTCTCTCAGATCGATTCTTGTTCTCCTTTGGAATTCACCAGTCGCACCACCGAACTGAGATGGCTTGAAACCATGGACTCGGTGGTCTAGTCTCTGCTGCGTCCTACGCCGGACCTCTCATCGTCGATCCTCTCCTTCCTCAACAAACAGGAGCCACATCTTTGTTCTGAACAAACACATAATAAGAGTACAGATTCATCATCAACGGAGACCTAGTTTTCGACAAGAACTGTAGCAAAGGCAGCACAATAAGAGTACAGATTCATCATCAACGGAGACCCAGTTTACAGCTGAAAATGCAATCGCAGCACAAAAGCATGAACAAACCACTGAGAGATTACCTTGATTCTTCAGTAGGAATCCAATTCCAGTATCGCCGATCCTCAATCCCTGTTATAGCCATGGCCTTTGCAGAAATCGACATGTAAACCCTTCCGGTGACCCTGTCCAGCCATAACACCTGCAAAACCACACCAAATTCAATAAATTTCCAAACCCAAAACCCTAAATTTGCAAAATAAACACCCCCCCCCCCCCCCAAAAAAAAAAAAACAGAGCCAATCCCTCAACTCCACCAACCCAAAACCCTAATTATTCCTAATCCCCTACCTTATTGCCATCATCGTAAGGCACGGGGCGGGAGAGCAGGGCAAAGATGTCCTTCTTTGACAGGTTCTGGTACCTCTCGGGAGGCAGCAAATCAAGCAGATCATGGTAATTAGGGGGCAGCTTCGATTCCCAAACCGCATCCGACGACGCCGCGCTGCGGAACGCCCGGTTGAGCTTGGCCGGGTTGCAAATCTCCGGCGGAGTCAGGTACATGAAAACGCAGGCGACGCAGTTCTCCGGGATGTGGATGAAGTTGAACCCAGTTCGATACGAACTTGGGGGAGTTGGTGGGGGGGGAGAGAGAGAGAGAGAAGAGAGAGAGGAAGAAGATGAACCCGGTTCGATAGAGAGAGAGAGAGCCAGAGAAAATGAAAATAAAAAAGGAAAAAAAGGAGAGAAACATATAAAAAAATAGAGAAAAATAATAAAAAGAGGAAGTGAGGGTATAATAGTCATTTTGGGCCTGTCGTTGACTTGTTGTGCGAGAATTAGAGAGAATAAGGACTATTCGATTTAATTTCAAAGGCGAGGGACTAAACTGTTTTTTAGGGAAAAGTTTGAGGAGTAACAAGTATTTAATCCATCTATTTAATAAAGAAGGACTATGATTTTTGTTTAGGGAGGGAGTTACCAGATTTCGTAAACATGGTCTCCGGGAATTCAATCTACCCAGACCGTCTCCAACAGCTGAAGGCCTTCGACGAATCCAAAGCTGGGATCAAAGGAATCGTCGATGCCGGAATCACCAAAGTCCCACCAATTTTCGTTTGGCCGCAGAAAGACGACAAGATCTACGGCCGACCAACCCAAGCTCATTTCACTATCCCAGTCGTCGACCTCGCTGACAATGCCAGCAGTCATGCTGACGTGGTCGACGGAGTCTGAAGGGCCGCAGAGAGTGTTGGATTCTTTCAAGTGATGAACCATGGGATACCCAAGAGAGTGTTGGACGAGATGTTGGCGGCGGTGCGTGAGTTTCACGAGCTGCCGAGGGAGGTAAAGGCCGAGTATTACAGCAGGGATCCGATGAGGAAAGTTAAGTTCTTTAGTAGCTTTAATCTGTTCGAGTTAGCTAATTGGAGAGACAGTTTGTATGTTGACATGGCTCCAGAGCCTCTTGATCCTCAAGAACTGCCTATGGTTTGCAGCCTTGCAGGTATATATAAGACGGTTCTTGTTTCTTCGTAACAACAATCTTCTAACTTTGAGTATTGGTGTTTAAATCGCTTTACAGTGTGCACTGTGATTTTTATCTAGTCCTACTGTCCTAGAGCTTCCAAATCTAGTGACTTAGTTATCATTTTAATGTTGATGTTTAAATAGACCTGAACAGATTTGACCATATCCAATCAAATATAAATCCTTGCTTCTTGATCAAAAAATCCAAATGAAAACATTATCTAGTTATCTTATATATCAGGGAACATAGGTTTTGTCAGAGGTTAAATTTTGGTTCTTTGTGTTGGTGAACAAATTAATTGGTTTCATGAAGTAATGGTTTCCTAAAATTAATTAATTTGCAAAGATATAACTATGGAGTACTCTCAACAATCAACATGTTTTCAAACTGAGTGTGACTTTGTTTGAATTGCTATCCGAGGCGCTTAAGCTCAAACTTGACCACCTTATAAACTTGGATTGTGCGAAGGGGCATTCATTGCTTAGCCACTACTATCCACCATGCCCTGAGCCTGAACTCACCATGGGCACCGGCAAACATTTTGATGCTGCTTTTCTCACCATCCTACTTCAGGACCACATCGGTGGACTCCAAATTCAATACCAAAACAAATGGATTGATGTTCCTCCTATGCCTGAAGCTCTAGTGGTGAACGTTGGGGATTTCTTGCAGGCAAGATCTCTATATCGTATATCTTCAGCACGGTTGTTTACTTCTGATCATTATATTGTGTTCTATATATAGTTGATTTATATAGGGTGAAATTGCCTCATATATATATATATATATATATATATATACAGATCCTATCCAGAGCGAGGCCTCGCTCTGAAATTAAAGTGCGAGGTTGGAGTTTAGGGTCACTTTTCGGTCGCATATCCACATCTCGACCGTTCTGTTTTTAGATACTGATATATAGATCATCTCTGCAAAATTTCAGCCAAATTGATGATCTTTAAGGTATCTAACTCGCTTAAACCAATGGATGAACTGAATCTGTCAAACCTGAACCGTACTAGCTTTAAGGCAGTTATCAATGCCTTAACGACAATCAATTTAGCTGAAATTTTGCAGAGATGATCTATATATGAGTACCTAAAAATAGAACGGTCGAGATGTGGATATGCGACCGAAAAGTGACCCTAAACTCCAACCTGTCCCCTCGGATATATATCATGTAAATTTCAATGGGAAAATTTCGCAAACAGTACACCAAGTAAAGGCCACTAATAATTCTTATACATAAAGTTCCAAACCAAGCATTTCGGTACACGAAATCTGAAATTCGACCCACTATCAGTACACGACGTCAATGACGCCGTTAATTTGACACCAAAATGTCTATTTTGCCCTCAGTTCTTTTTTTTTTTAATAATTTTTTTTTTCGGTTATTTTTTTTTTCCTTCGTTTTTATCTCTTTCTTCTTTGCCTTTCTCTTCAGTAAAGGTTCGTTCTTTACTTAAAAATTGAGTCTTGGACTTGAACCCTCTTGCTTCTAGTGAGAATTGTTGTGGGTTTTACTCAGAATTTAATTGTTTGTGATTATGGATCCAACTTACACGGGACTCCTTGATTTCGTGAACGACATTGATTTCAATCTCATGTTACCCAATTCATCTCAATTCCCAGAAATCCCAAATCAGTACCGATTTAACCAGCTCTCTCCAGATCTCAACTTTTTCAGCAATCAGTTTTCAATTCCACCTGAGCCGGATTCCGGTAATCTTGTTCCTCCAATTAGTACTGTTAGCAGAAAGGGAGGTTCAGTTTCTGTTCCTACCACTGTTAACTCCGGAGTAGATTCTCCGTCCTCTGATGATATTGACTTCTCTGAAACTGGACGCCAACTTGGACACCTTCGTCAACAACTTGCTCAACATTCTCGACGCTGTGGGAGTCAAAAAGTGCGAATCGAGAGTTAAAGATGACATCTTTCCAAAACTTGAAGCTCGCCGGAGGAGGAGGAGGCCAAGCTCTTCTCGACCCAGCCCAATTCGTTTCCGGTGAGTTTTCATTTTCTGGGGATGGTGGTGTGATTAAGGTGAGTTGAATTTTAGATTGTTTCGGGATGTGAAAGGTTGAATTTTTGATTTTGGGTTTGTGGGAACTGATGAGTGATGACCGTTGTGAATTTTTGCTTGGATAGCTACAGCTCGAATTGATGAAGAAGAATTTTTGCTTGGTCATCAGTTTCCCCAATTTGGGAGGCAATGAAGAAAGGAGAAATGGATGAAGAAAGTAAGCAAAGAGAAAAAAGAAAAAAAGAGAGACAGAGAGAGAGAGGGATCTGAGGAAGGAGGAATCGAATAGATGAAGAAAAATCAGAAAGAAAGAAAGGAAAACTGAAGAACAGAGGTGGGTTTCGAAGTGGGTGAGCTCGGGCTTCTTCTCACATGAAGAACAAAGGTGGGTTTCGTGGAGCCGGAAGAAGGAAGAAGAAAGAGATAAAAACGAAGGAAAAAAAAAAGAACAGAAAAAAAAAATTATTAAAAAAAAAAAGAACTGAGGGCATAATAGACATTTTGGTGTCAAATTAACGGCGTCATTGACGTCGTGTACTGATAGTGGGTCGAATTTTAGATTTCGTGTACCGAAATGCTTGGTTTGGAACTTTATGTATAAGAATTATTAGTGGCCTTTTTTTTTTTTTTTTTTTTTTGACTTTGTCAAGGGGAACCCAAAGACTTCCTAGGCCCAAGATAAACCCCTTCGGCGCATGTGAAATGCTCCAACTGTGCATTGTAGCACAGTGTCTGGCCACTTTGACAGCTTCGGGGTTCGAACCTAGGTTGGGGAGCACACCCAACTAGGCAAGAACCACTAGGCCACTTGCAGTGGTTATTAGTGGCCTTTACTTGGTGTACTGTTTGTGAAATTTTCCCAATTTCAATTCCGGCATTATTTTGTAATGACTAATGGGTATGTTGATGCAGCTAATATCAAACAACAAGTTGATTAGCGTTAATCACAGAGTACTGTCCAAGAAGGAAGGTCCAAGAATTTCTGTGGCATGTTTCTTCAGACATATTTCACTAGAGAACTCCTCGAGAATGTATGAGCCAATCAAGGAGTTGATATCAGAAGAAAATCCCCCAATTTACCAGAAAACAAGTGTGAAAGATTATGTTAGCGGTTACTTCAAAAAAGGGGTTATCAATGGGGTGTCAGGACTAGAGTATTTGAAGTTGTGAAAAAGATCTATATATATTGGTGACTTATGAAATAAATATTTTTTTTTAATAGAAATTGATATCATTAGAATCAATAATCAATAGTCATTAGCTAGATATGTACTTAAAACAAGATAACTGGTAAGAAAATCCAAAACTCTATCTAAGTAAATGCAATTTATACAAGTTTGTTAAACTCACTTTGTAGTGAACTTACAAGTAAAGAACAACTTCATGTCTTTTAGGAAAAAAAAAAATCATTCACTAGTCTCTCATTAGCCTGCATGCAATTTTGGTATCAACAGAACTCCACTTCCTAGCAAACGAATAGAAGCAACTCCTTACCCATAAGCCGCTTGAAATTCACCAGTCACATTCAAGATAGTTATCAACTTCCATATAAGTCATGATCTGAATAAATTGGCACTTGAAGACTATAGATCGACCCAAAATGTCCAAGAAGGTCCAACCCTTGGGCCAGGCTAGCCCAGATCACTAAATAATAAGTGAGGGTGGCAAAGTACCTTCCTTGAAAGTCTATAAATTAGGCCAAATCAACCCAAACTAAGATTCAGACCCCAAACCCAACTCTAAGTCCAGGTTACTTCTACCATTTTCAATGCCGTCGTTGACCAGGCCACCGTCGACATTATGCTCATCACCTCCGCTACAACTTCCGACGACTGACCCGTCTAGTAAGCCATTGATGAGAGTTCCACACTTTGCACCACCACCAAGACAGCATCTTCACGGTTAAATCTACCGTATTTGCACAATATGTCCCACTAAGAAGGAATCAGGAGAAGCCCAATTCCACCACCTCTATTGATTTTGATCCGACCAAATCCATTGTAGTAAATCAATCCTGCGCTTTGTCACCTCCTCGCACCACCATTGTCCTCAGGCCAACGCTGCACCTGTAGACCTGTAACTGCCTCGTTGAACTTGTTGCCAACAATTCTCTGCGATGGCCAAAATCACCTGTCAGCCAAATAGCCACCCTCAAGTATAAGGGGTACAAGTAATAGTATAGACATTTAAGAAAGGTTGTCGAATCCACGAGGATTAGACATTTCACTAGCTAAAGTGTGAACCTAAGAGAGCTAGAATATGCAAATATACAATAACGAACCTAAAATTACAAGAAAATCTAGGCTCATGGTGAGTATGTACAAGATAGAGTAGTGATTTGGTTTTGGTTTTTGAATATAGTTTTGAATTGAAAATAACTAGATGCTCAAATGTGGGTGGAAGATAGTAGTTGTAGTGGTGATGATGGAAGAGGTGTAGTATGAGTATTATGGATTTGAATTTTGGGAGGTAGAGATAGAGGTTATGTGGTGGAGGTAGAGAGAGAAAAGAGATGTAATGGGTGATGGTTTGCTTGTAGGGAGATGAGGTCCTTAAATAGGGAGAAAGAGTGGTGTGAAAATGGAAGGAAGCAAAATGAAGCAGCTCTAGCCTTGTAGTAAGAAGCAAAGATGTGGAGTGTTAGATGGGTTTATGAGATAGCCCAAACCCAAAACAGTGAGATTCTTTTATATTTATATTTGTTTGTTTTGGCAGTCATATTTTCCAGCCAATCTTAGACAAGTACTACTCTTTTGTTTTATTATTATTACTTTATTTAAAATGTTTTAGTTTAGATATTTATATTTATTTATATGGTTAATAATTAAGAAGGGGATAATGGTTGGCTGGTAGCCGACTAAGAAGGTGTGTGTGTGTGTGTGTGTGTGGGGGGGGGGGGGGGGGGGGGGGGGTAATAGGGAAAAAAAAAAAAGAGAACAAAGGAGGGAGGTCGAGAAAGAAGAGAGAAGGAGAAGAAGGAAGGGGAAGGAGGAAGGACGAGAGAGAGAGAGAGAGAGAGAGAGAAGATCAACACAAAAAAAAGGGACAAGAAAAAGAGAAGAAAGGAAAGGAGCTGATGGTTCTCTTTGTTTGATAGAACTAATCGAAAAGAAGATGGAACTCCGTAAAGGTATTATTGCAAGAAATCTACAGAACTAAGGTTCTGGTTTGAATTTTGGTTTCTTTTTTATTTGTCTAGTTTTGGATGTAGATTGTTAATGGTGAAATTGTTTTATTCTAGTTTTATTATTTCAATTAGATGTCGTTCCATATTTGACATGTTTGGGATGCAATTTATAACTTGCTGGTTTTCAATTGGAATGTAAAGGCCTCTGTGAATGGCTATTATATTAAGCAAACATTTGCTTTTACTGATCTCGTGGTTATTCTACTTTGGATTAACAACAATTAATCGGACTTTGATATTATGTCACTGCTTTCGGTTTGGTTTGGTATTTCATATTGTGAAGTCTACTTGTATATCCGACAATATCATTGATAAATATTGCTGGATATTTGGTTCATGAGTTATCTTGTAGGAGCATTGGAGTCATATGTAGTATCATGAGAACTCTCTAGCTAAGCAGAGGGTAGTGTTGACATTGTGCAGATTATATATGATGTGCCTATGGTTAATGGCATGATAATCGAGCTTTGAAAGCCAAAGACATAACTAAAGGACGTGCAATGATCATCCATTATTATTATGGTAATGCATTGGGCTTAGGTAGCCCTAGGCTTGAATAGCCAAGACATAGCTAACGGGTGTGCATTGGCAGCCCATTAATAGTATATTGGGCTTAAGTAGCCCAAGGCTTTGCCATGACATAGCTAACGGGTGTGCAATGCCAGCCCATTTTTATTACATTGTATAATTATGTGTTGTAGCCATTGTTTTCAGAAAGATTATCAATCATTGGGTTGATCTTATTTTGTACGGAAGTTACTCGGTAAAGAAATAATTTTACCTTTGTGCTGTTATCCGAAAGAGAATTGTGAAACCATTGTGCTTCATTTATGTTCTGCCAGTAATAATGATTTGGTCCAATTTCAGGATCAGGTCGTTTTAGTTTAGGTCCTAAAACCAAGGGAAAAAGGTATAGAAGAGATGAGGTAAAAAAAAGGAAGTAATGATGAGCTATTAAAGAGAGTAGAGTAGAAAAATTTGACTAAGGGAGAGGGAGAGAGTAGCTAGTTTCCTCGATTGCATGGAAAACAAGCAAAGGAAGAGTGTAGAGATGATTTTGGGTCAGCAAAGTCAGGCGGACAAGCATGAGAGAAATGGTGTGCATGGTGATATCTATTATCCAAAGGATAATAGAATGGATGTAATGATGTTACTCCAACTCCTTGGTCCTCCTTACTCCTCCTTAATTGTGACCGGAAAAGCTATGGTACCAGCATAAGTGGTGGTGGGCCGCCATTTGTGGTGGTTCGCCGAAATTCAGAATTATTTTTTTTGCTTCACATTTGACCATCATTCTTCCTATCTCAAATTCTCAACTTGGAAGCCCCAAAGTTGATGTATTCTTCACTCTTGCAAAACTTCAAATCAAATAAGGAAATGATTTAATGAGAGCTAAAATGAGATTGAAAACAAGTTAAATTCAACAGTCGACCGTTCAGTTTTTAGGTACTAATGTATAGATCATTTCTGCAAAATTTCAGCCAAATTGATAGCCGTTAAGGCATTGATAACTGCCTTAAAGTTAGTACGGTTCATGGTAGACAGATTCAGTTCGTCCATTGGTTTAAGTGAGTTAGATACCTTAAAAATCATAAATTTGGCTGAAACTTCGCAGAGATAATCTATACATTAGTACCTAAAAACTGAACGGTCGAGATGTGGATATGCGACCGAAAAGTGATCCTAAACTCTAAAAGCGCACTTTAATTTCAAAGTGAGGCCTCGCTCTGGATAGGACCTGTATATATATACAGGCCTTCTATGCTAAGGAGGTCCTTAACTTAGCTTAAGTAGGTCTCGTCAACGGGCCGGGCCGGGCCTAATTAAATTTTTAAATAGTGACGGGCCGGGCTTCATTGTAAATCAACGGATCCAAGCCCGTCCATATAAGGCTGGCCTTGCGGGCTTTTTCTGGCCGGGCTGGGTAGCCCACCTTTTTTCAGGCCGGGCCGGGCTTTTCTATAATGCGAGTTTTATTGTGCAATATTTAGCGTCGTCCACAACAACTAATTTTACTCAACCTCATGCAACTAATTGATAAGGTCTTGGACTAAAATGGATATCCTATATCTTGCTTCTAGAATCTAGATCATCTCACAGGTCATATTAAGGATGCTATTTTTTTCCTTTTAAAGTTTTAAGGGGTTTGGAACCTAGCCGAACTAGGAGGCTCATCCCCACGCCCGTTTTAATGTACTGAAATAAAAAGACAGAATACAAGTGTCCCAATTTACAACTTAGAACGAAAGCAAATTATTAATACAATTTCTATGAGTTTATCTAATTAGGCATATTGTCTTCCATTCAGACTTGGTATCATTGAGGCTCACACTTAGAATCTGCCAGCAGCCCTGCATAATTGGTACAGGCCTGCAAAAAATTCTTGAAATGAGCCACTTATTTGTAATGCACGGACTACACAGAATAACCAAAACTCCAGTTTTATTTCTACTTGGGCATAAAGTTGAACATGCTTATTACAAATATCTAATCTGCAAGTTTTAGTAAAAGCAAGCAACTCAAAGTTTCAAATGAACCAATTCAAGCTTTAAAACTACCCACTATAGTCTAACTTCAGATAAAGTTTGTATGTAAAAGCATCTAAGAATTGTTAAGGATCCAATTACTATTTTCCACATAAACTGCAAGTCTGCAAATTGCAACTTACTGACCTTGAAAATTTAAGGCTGCAGATTGGTTGATAACTCATGGGATTCAACTGATCTTGGTACCTACCCATTTAAATAAAGAATTAAAAAACCAGAAAACATGTTTTGCTAAACTGAAAATAAAAAAATAGAAGCAATGAAGTAACCAAAACAATATACCTGTTCATGGGACTCATTTTCAGAATCATTATCAGATTCATTACTTGAGAGTTTTGAATGAGCAAGCTAAAACTTATTCGCAGAGATGCCACTGTCCATTCCTTTGTTTGCTCTTACTCATCCTGCAATGTAAGAGAACACAATCAAAACCACATTGCAGACAACAATAATCAAAACCACATTGCAGTTACAAAAACAAAAATCCCAACTTCAATAAGAAGGAGAAGTAAACCCAACTCATTAAACACACAAAAAAAAAACACTAACCAAGATTACTACTTTACAAATGCAACTAGGCCGAAAACTAATCAAACTACTAAAAAAAAAGGAGAGCAACACACAGCAAAAGCCAACTGCAACTGGAGCTAATAATAATTAAAACTGAGGGGAGACGAAAATGACTTGGTAGAACCCGAAATCGGAGACGAAATTGATCGGATGCGGAAGAGGCCGTGGTCGATCTGAGAGAAGAGGATGAGGGATGGAGCTTGGAGCTGGAGGCAACCTCGATCTGAGACAAGAGGAAGATGCCGTGGTCGATCTGAGAGAAGAGGATAAGGGATGGAGCTTGGAGCTGGAGGCAACCTCGATCTGTTACAAGAGGAAGAGGCTGTGGTCGATCTGAGACTCTGAGTCGTGGCTGAGAAAGTGAGTCGATGGAGCTATGGAGGTTTAGGTCGAGAGGAGGCTGAGGAGCTATGGAGATTTCATCGAGAGGAGCGGCTGGCTGAGGCTTGAGAAAGTGATAAATATTAGGACTAAGTTTAGGTTTAGGTCATTAGGTCATTTAGGTGTTAGTGAGACTTGAGTTTCATATATATAATTTTACATAATTTAAATATAAATCTATATTTATATATCATACACTCTAAAGAGCAATCTCTATAAATTCAAAGAAAATGGGAAAACCGATCGTTAGATGTGATTACTACAATAAATTATGCGTGTGGTTAAAAATTTAGTCAATTTCACCATAGTTTTGAACCCGATCGATTGGTCAACCGTAGTCACTTATATGTTTTATTGGTTGACCGATGGCGTGACAACCACGAAACGTGCTTATTTTTTGTATATGTGTTTGTATATATTTCATCGATGGATGTGCGTGGACATAAGATAAAAAAAAATTAATTTTAATTACAAACACATTGGCCTATACCAATTTTCCTCCTAAAGTTGTATGACTTATACATTGCATTTAAATTGTTTAGGTTCATTCTAAAGCAACCATGAAGTGGAAAATGAATTCGGAGAAACCAACCGCTCGATGGAGAGATTGTAATATTTTATGGTGGTTGTAGAAAATCCAGCCAATTTGGTTCTCATTTTGAATTCGATCAACTAGGTCAAACGTAGTTACTTTTATAAACCTATATTTATATATCATACACTCCAAAGAGCAACCCCTATCAATTCAAAGAAAATGGAAAAACCGACCATTAGATGAGTTTATTACAATAAATTATGAGTGTGGTGAAAAATTTAGCCAATTTCACCATATTTTCAAATCCGATCGGATTGGTCAACCGTAGTCACTTATATGTTTTCTTGGTTGACCGATTGCGTGACAACCGCGAAATGTGCTTATTTTTTGTATATGTGTTTGTATATATTCCATCGATGGATGTGCGTGGACATACGATAAAAAAAATTAATTTTAATTACAAACACATTGGCCTATACCAATTTTCTTCCTAAAGTTGTATGACTTATACATTGCATTTAAATTGTTTAGGTTCATTCTAAAGCAACCATGAAGTGGAAAATGAATTCGGAGAAACCAACCGCTCGATGGAGAGATTGTAATGTTTTATGGTGGTTGTAGAAAATCCAGCCAATTTGGTTCTCGTTTCGAATTCGATCAACTAGGTCAAACGTAGTTACTCTTATAAACCTATATTTATATATCATACACTCCAAAGAGCAACCTCTATCAATTCAAAGAAAATGGAAAAACCGACCGTTGGATGAGTTTATTACAATAAATTATGAGTGTGGTAAAAAATTTAGCCAATTTCACTATATTTTCGAATCCGATCGAATTGGTCAACCGATATGTAGAATATGTATATATTTTATATAGAAGTATAAGAACTTCCACACACACACACACACACACACACACAGATATATATATATATATATATATATGGGTCCGGATCAAGGGACACATAAATTTACACAATTTTTGACACTTCTTATAGACCATTGGATTTTAAATCTTTTAATGGCTAAGATTAATTGTGTGAATGATGTCAACATATCAGAAAATGACAGGGCATATGACGTGGCATCAATTTAATTTCACAATAACGAAATTGGATTGGATTAACCTTTCAGAAGAAAAAAAAATTAGATTAGATTGAATTTTTTTTTGTAAAGAAAAAAAATGCAATTAGATGATTATCTCCCAGAAAAAAAAAACATAAACAATAAACAAAGAACCCTAGCTCTTGTAGAAAATTAGATGATTATCTCCCAGAAAAAAAAAACATGAACAAGAACGCCCAGGTGAAGTTGTTTGTTTATAAACAAGAACACCAATTGTGAAGAAATGATAGCAGGGACTCACAAGACCATAATCATGAAAGGGGTAGTGGGAAAGGGTTCTGAACAGCTGCTAAGAACATCAGGAAGCTACCTGAGAGACGACATTTTCCTCCTCAAAGCCCAATGGTCGCCATTGTACAAGAGCTAGGGTTCTTTGTTTATTGTTTATGTTTTTTTTCTGGGAGATAATCATCTAATTGCATTTTTTTTTCTTTAAAAAAAAATTCAATCTAATCTAATTTTTTTTTTCTGAAAGGTTAATCTAATCCAATTTCGTTATTGTGAAATTAAATTGATGCCACGTCATATGCCCTGTCATTTTCTGATATGTTGACATCATTCACACAATTAATCTTAGCCATTAAAAGATTTAAAATCCAATGGTCTATAAGAAGTGTCAAAAATTGTGTAAATTTATGTGTCCCTTGATCCGGACCATATATATATATATATATATATATATA